>NW_016166042.1:0-25481 GCF_001687245.7 Rhagoletis zephyria | reverse complement strand
TCGCATCCCTATTTATTTTTCCACCAACATGCATGTGAATATTTCAATTATATCTCAGCAACAAAGCCTTCTATTTTTATATTATATATCTCTCATATTTTTGGAATATTTGTATCCTTTAGCATACAAGAAGAAGAACCATTTGAACCGAACCGAACCAAACCAAACTCATGAACCGGTTCTTCTACCGGTACAAACTTTATCTGAATAGTTCGAACCCCAGAACCGAACCGCACCGATTTTTGGAGTGGTTTACAGCCCTAGTTGCAAGTAGCATGATTGCATAAATATACATGTAATAAATTACCACAATTTTAGCAGTAATATAAGTAAAGCTGCAGTAGAGAAAATGTTTCATATTGTTATTGTTGTTCAAAGGTATACATATGTATGTATGCATGTAGTAGCTGGAATATTTCACTTTTGCGATACACAAAATTTCATTATAATTAATTTTGTGGTTATAGTGCAAGAATTTACTTGTACACCCATTGTTTAGTACTCATACCAACATAGATATGCATTGGTTGGTGAAACTACTTATTTAATTGCTTAAGCATGCAGAATAAATGCCACTTACATGTAATTGGTGTTATCTTGTTTGTAATGTTAGAGAAAGATTGTAGAAACTAATCAGATTTCATGTATGTAATTAAAAGAACATATTTATGAAAAATGTTTGACACAACTTATTGCGAATAGGCAGTGCCGTGTCGATTAGCTGAATTAATTAGTAAGCGAGTGGCTTAAAAGAAGGTTTTATTTTTTCAAAATCTTTTAACACAATTCTTCAAAGACTTATACGGAAAAATCAAACTGAAATGTGAAAACCTTCATTGATATTTTTTGCAAAAAAAAATAAGTAAACAAATTTACCCTCTCTTTTTTTGATATCCAATATTTTTAGTTAGATGTAGTTAGTAAAAAAGGCATAAAATTACTTAAGAACGAAAACTCAGTTTGTTGTTAGCACGGTAAATTTGTGATTTTGATAGTTGTCGCCTATAATTTACAAATATTCCCTTACTAGACCTATTATGTTCTTCATAATTCCGTTAAGCACTCATACGCCTTGTAGCACAAATCTTTCTAACCATTTTATTGCTTCAAAATTTACTAAATCTTCGGGCTGGAGAAATTGAAAACAGCAAATACAAATAGCTGACAACATTTGCTGATTGAATTTGGACAGAAAAGCTCTCGTCCTGGTCGGTGGTGGATAAAAGCTAGTAAATTTAAATCGCAAAGTTATTCCTGTAAGAATAAAATGACCGACGAGAAATGTTCTAAGGCCATATTGCTTTGCAATAGCACTGGACGGCGGCATTGAAGGCTATAGGTTTAAATATGCTATTGATCCTTTTTGTCTCAGTTATACAATGAGATGCAGGCTATTTGAAAATTAGAGAGTTAAGAACGTTTCACCACAGAGCGCATGCTAATAAGTGCTATCTATTCTCCATGTCAGGGTTGGTCATATTCGTGCCTTTTTGAACTGGTGTTGTTGTTTGCTCGACGAAGAGGAAGGAAATTATGCTCTAGATGGCAAAGAGCCGCTAGTTGGATATATGTCGGGCCGCTACAAAACGGCTGTGTATGTTGGACGAGAAAGTCATCTGGCGTTGATATCTAGCGATTTCTTAGAATGCGCAATGGTATCTAAGACCACGCAGTCTGCTTGTGCTACCGAAAAGAGTACAGGCGCTTTCACTAAGTCTACTGTAAGGAGGACAAATGTCTTGGTCGTGGAACAGGGGACTGGTGTGGATCGTAACATCGGATCTCAGATGAAGCTGAAAGGTTTCAAAATATTTCAATTAACGCTTACGATTAGCACGATTAATTTCCTATTTTAAGCAATAGCATCGATATAATTCCCGAAAGTCAGTTTTAATTTCACTCTGGCAGCATTCCTTAAATTTTATACAATTTTTATGCTAAATATAGGGTAGAGAGGTTGGTGCTCTAAGATCACCTCAAGCCGTCATAACCTGTTGAGGAGAAAGAAAAAGGCTTGGCGAACAGAACCGAAACCAAATATGGCTGCACGACATCGATCCGATCCTCGAAGATAATGAGCGCAAAGAACCCAACGATCTTCACGAAGCGAGACAAGTATCTCAAAAAAGACAAAAGGCGAGCCATTGCAGGAGGTTCATTTAAATGAAGATACCAAAGTTGGCAATGCTAATCTCGGCAAAATTGCATCAGCTGATTGTCACAAATACGTAATTATTCTACGAAAATGACAGACTTTTTTTCTTACAAAAGGATCCTTAATGTCATTTAAACTTCCATTTTGGGTATTTAACTAAAGAGCCTTTATGGGCACCTTTATTTTTAAAGCTGCTTTATGAAATCGATCACCGAAATAAAGTATCCTTTAAATTTTAAAATAGTCTTTAATTTTATTATGAAATCGGCCCTTAGGAATTTTTTAACTAAAGAAGTGTTTTCGAACTTAATTTTGAGCAGAAGTAAGCTTAATTTGAAATCTTCAAGTTTTTGGAGACTTTGTAAAAGTTAAACAAATTTTTATATTTCAAAAAAAAAAGGTTTGGCTTTCGAATGAAATGCGAAAAGCATTTTGAAAAACGAAAGTTGTATGGGCCAACTAAATGATCTATTTACAGACCAACAGCGTAATTGCTGAAATGCTGAATTCCATCTTAATGATATCGAACTTTTGGCCTTTGAGTTGTTGTCATGGCATTTTCATTGCTTGTAATGCAATTATTGTTGTTGTTGTGTTAATTTTTATCCCGTAATATATGAATGTACGTATGTAAAATATAGTTGTAATATAAATGTTTGACATGTCCTAGCCCGTATTCGTTGAAAGCTCGTTGAATGCGATCATTAGGCCAATATACATACATACCTAGGATCACTTCCTGTGCTCACTACAGACAATCCCGCCTCTCAGATTACATAGCTTAATATATTGTTAACAATATTGTTCTCATATCTGCCATCGCGCACAAATAAAAATTATCATCATCTTCCATTCAGGCTTGTAGAAACGTTTTCAGCTTCATTTAACACTGCTGCGCGTTTAGTGGGTACGCGCATCCCACTCTTATAAAAACAAAAAGAGAAAGCAAAAGCATGCAAGAAAACCATCTGTCCGTTAAACCGCAGTGAAAGTCAATGACGCAGCCAACAAGTCCTCCAACAGCCAGCAGCCTGAACTGATAGCGAGCTGGATGCGCAGCTCGACATCATCTCAATTATTTCGATTTGTGTAATTTCCTTGCACTCACTTGATTGCAATGGTGGCACGACTGCAGTGAAGAAGGAAGAGTAGTGTGACAGCTGCCAAGTGAAGGCCATTGGCGGAGTAGAAATAAATGCGCTTTTTCGCATCAATTGGCAGCTAATGGCCAGTCGCCAGTTAGGGAAGGATATGAGAGGTCAGTAAGCTTGTAAGCATTGCCACTCGGTTCATCCTGCCTGCAGAAATTCAATGCAATTGTGCCAGATGTGGTTGCCGTTGTTCAGTTGGCGTTGTGTGCGAAACCCATAAATGAATGTAGAGAAATGTATGAATGCTGGCTTCATATGTACTGCGAAAAAGAACACCCGCCTGTGGTTCTGTTAACTCCACGAGCACCGACAACATACATACACACATATATTTTATGCGAATAAAAAGTAGGAAATACAATTTAAATTGAATAATTTACAGCGGAAACGGAAACAAGTCAATACTCTGTGTTAAGAAGGAAAAAGCCAACTTGGAGTAAAATACTTTTTTAAAAGAAAATCGAGATAAGAATGTAATATCAGCGAAAGAAAATCAACAAAATGCGCCGCGAAGCAGCATAGGAAGTGGCAATAAAAATTGATAGAACTCTTACTGAGTAAGTATTTATTTCTCGGTTATTACACTGGTTATTATTTAGTATGCTGATTAATGTGCTATTTATTGCAGTAGTTTTTCCGATTTGCTGTTCCACTTCATTGGTTTTTTTTTTTAAATACATATAGTCAGCTGCGTACTACAACTTGCACCATGTGCCCGAGATTATTTTAAATTGTGTAACAGAAAAAAAACTTAAGTTAAAGTACGCTCGACAATTTCTTTTATATAGAAGAAAATGCACAACACCGTCAGCCAAAACAAAATTTTAGATCAACGCGATTTCCTAGCTTCTTGAAATTTGCACTATAAAACTGCAATTTACCTAAAAATTCTGAATAAAAAGTGTAAAATTTTTGGGTTTCATTGTATATATGCATAATACGCGAAAGGGCTAGGCTTTTATAGTTTTATTTTTTCGAAAAAGGTTGCCAACTGATAAAAATTTAATTTAACTTATTTAATAAATTAAATCAACTACTACATTTTGGGTATCGACCGAAATGGATTTAAAAAGGGTTTATTACTTAATTATATATAGGAGGGTTGCCACCTCTTTAAAAAATTACGTTAAAATTAAATGAATGCAATTAGAAAATGGAAATATGTATACTGCTATGGGTGTCAGACGTGAAATGTGCCTTGAAATACTTTAGATAGGGTTGCCACCTGTTTAAAAACTTAAATTCAATGTTTAAAATAAGTGAAATAAATTACTACAATACGGATATCAATCAAAATGGCTTCAAAAAAACCCCTTCTCTCTAAACTACTATATGTAGGAGGGTTGCCACCTTTTTCAAGAACTGAATTAAACTTGAATTAAGGGAATTATCAGCTAGGTTGCCAGCTGCTAACAAAGTCGAATTTAATTAAAATATACATAAGTTATATGAAATATTAAAATATGGGCATCAAAAAAAGGAGTGTTAAGAAATCTTTAGTTTGAACATTTATAATAGTAAGCGGGTAAAAAGTTAAACCGAAATTTTTTAATAAGTCAAATGAACACAATCAAAATTATTACAAAACGAAACATGTTTAATTGTGCTTTTAAATGCATTGAGCTTATTCCCTTCGCATTGCTGGTGTAAAAAACTCCTTACAAGATTTTATCATCTCGTATAGTCTGTTCCGTATATTAGAAAATTATTCATCACACAAGAGCAATAAAAAGTTTAAACACATAAAAGTAGGAAGAGGAGCGCCATGGCGCCACACTCCCTAAAATATTTGCTGGCGCGCGAACTTATGTCACATACTGACACAAATGCACAGGTGTTAACATACAATTTCACATACATACATACTTGCAGAGATAGTTATGATACAAAGCAAGCATAAATATTTTTCACATTTTTCAGAATATCAGCGCATAAATATTTTTATGGCATCCTGCATGCCATACCAAAGGGAGCGCTGTTGCACGCTATGGAACCATTAAAACTGCGCTCAGTTGAATTATGCAGACAGTCAGTGCAAGGCGTAAGGCAACAATGATAGTGTCAAATTGTGTGCAAAAATTCTGAATTTTAATGCATTTTTGTTTTTAAGATATACATATGTATATATATTTGAACTTCATGTTGAGCCGATGTTGAATTGGAAGAGGGTTCCTACAGAACTATGAACTAAGTGCGTGATACATATGTATTTCCCATTCAAAGGCCCAGTTGGTACTAAATGACTCAATTAACTTGTCCCAAGCATGGTCATAGAAAAATTTTCGATGGCTCTGGCGTCGTCTAGCAAGCGTGGCCCTTCATTCTTTATATTTGAGCAATCAGTTTCGCGTCGGAGGCAAAATAGTGGCACTTTTTCCTCCTCTCTAAAGTTAAGACCAAAAATCATTGGTTGGATATGCTAGCGATGTATTTCCGTAAGAATTCATTCTTTCATAGGAGCTTTCAGGGGATTTTATTTAACTTGTTAACTTTTGACTGTCAAGCACTGTCGCGCGAATAAAATTCGCTCTTCCCGAAACTGCAGCCTTATGGTTGATATTAAATCGATTTTAAAACTTTGTTCTACGAGTTCAATAGGATTAATTAAAGGCTGTGCCTTTAAACCATAATTTTATTTGGATGACAATATCCTCTGCGTTATGTAAGAATTTTTATATTCGATTTTCTTTCAAATATTTAACTTTTGAACATTTCAACCCGTAATGGCTCCTTCTACAAAAAAAAAAAACTAAAGATATAAAATATTGTACTTCTTATTTCAGCAACTGAAATTTATTTAAGGACGTAATATCCTCTCTTTGGCTACGTGAAGTTATCTGTGCGCCAGTTGAAAACTGTTCATTCTGAAATTATTTTTACACACTAAAATGGTATTTATGTAGTTGGTAACTTTTTCTAAGTTTTTGTCAATCCAAACAAAGGCAAGTTTCATGGCCAACAAAACTTTTGTGCAGCAAGCAACTTTCTCGAAGTTTTAAGTGTTCAATTTAAAAGTAAAATGGGCTTTTGCACCAAAAATAAATGCATAAATTCACTTCTAACATGAATAAACTAAGGTACACTTTAATGCACAAAACTTTCTACAAAATGGCAAGAGCACATTAAGTCCTGGCTTAAGAGCATACAACATCAAGCATTAAGTCAATTAATTTTGTTGCGTATGACTTAATAGAATTAAAATGATTTAGCATCAAAACCGAGATAAAATAATGTACATACCTACATAGTTTGAACTTTAAAACTCCAAACAGATCTCGTATTTTATCTGCCTATCTGGCTCGACAATGAAGGACTCGTACAGAGCTCTTTTAAAAGGTTTTTCAGAAAGCCATTTAACTACATATTTGTATAAATATAAACCAAATACTAGGCATTTGGATGCTTTACAAATGTGCACTTAATCTGCACGCCTTTTGAAATTAAACTGAGCAGAAGAGTAAATTCGAATGACTTTGATGTCATACGTAGCAACAAAAGCTACAAAAACTCACATCAACTAGTCACCAAACAGACAGACAGCTAAACAATAATCGCAGAAATTCATCAGTTTCAGAGGCAGCCAGTGTCTAGTCATCAACTGGCGTCTATGCATTCAACCGTATGACCATTGGTTGTCATTGTCACTGCTACTGACGCCGGTCCTTTGCGCTTGACTGCCTCTCAAATGTTGCTGAAATATATTGATATAAACACAGTCTTATGCTGTTTTTGGCTGTTCAGTTAGAGCAGTGCGTGGACTTACAGCCATTCACTGATTCATTCCTCTCTGTGCATACCACCTCTAATGGTTTACTATTAACCATGCAGGCGTGATAAATGTTGTAGACTTATTTGTCATTCCGTTACATGGTTTTCCATCTGTCAGTCTCATTTCTCTGGAACCATCAGTCATTGAACAAAGCTGAGAAACTGGAAATGATGAAAGAATTGTGTTTTTGCTGCGAGGCAAATAGTTTGTGAACTTGAATTGAGAATTTATGCAGAATTTTTCATTAAATCAAACGGAAAAGTAGTTTTTTTGTTGAATTCAAAGCTTTTAATGCTTTTAAAATAAGCTCTTGGCGAACTAATGCTTTTTTCTTTACCGTTATTGGAAATAAACTTTTTCTGGATTTTGCGTTAACTGGAAATTACTAATCAATTGACGATTGCAGCATTTATGCCAATGGGGAAGATTAAGGACCGTTAACTTATCTATTTTGAAGTATAGTTAAATCATTAGTTAAACATAACTACAGAAAATTTGATGTAATTTTTCTGCGGAGGATAGTTCTATGGGATACGCATTTTACTTGGCTGTGGTAGACGTTAGGACGACAATAGGCCCTACGTTTTCTTATTCCTTCGTTATTTGAAGTCCTCAAAAACAAGTTATTTGAAATAGAAAACAAATGAAAAGCAGTAACAGAACTTAACAGCAGTGTTGACAAAATGTTAATCTGATTAACGATTAAAAATTGACGATTAAAAAGATTAATCGAGATTAACCATTACAATTAATTAATCGTAATCAACTGAACAATTAATGATTACATTTTTTTAATCGTTAATCGTCGGTTGTGATTATAATTAATCAATTTCCAACTAACAGTACATTGAAAAAACTTAATTCTTTTTAACCAACTTCAAAAAAAAAAAGTTCCTGACTTTGGTGCATTCACTAAAAGTCTCGCATAGAACCCCTGCCTCCTTGGTAAGACGTGGACAATTAAAAGGGACGTGCTCCGCGCCTTCGGAATAATCGTAGCCACAAGTTTCGCAATCTTCATGGCGAATACTCTGTTACCTAATATGAGACAATATGATCTGTGAAAAATTCTTGAAACCCATCAAGCATAGTTGCTTCTAGCTGGCATATAGCGAAAACTCCTCGTCAAGATGATGATAAAAAACTTTAAAAGCCACGGCACTCACTTGCGCCGCACAACGACAAGCACCTCCTACCTATGAATTTTTGATGATTTAAGTTATGGCAAGCAGTCATTCATACTTCGCCAGCAATTTCACAGCGCCTACCGCTTACAACCATAAAAATATGTATAAGTATTCATGCAGAAACTCCTATGCCTAGATGCTTTTTTAGCTGACTTTGCTCCCGCTAAGAAATCCAATTGCCTGGCCGCACTTGATATACTCGTATTTATTGTTGTTGTGCACGTTTTTCCAACGTTATGCATGCCAAATGTGCCCCAAAGGGACAATTGTCAAGGAAGTTAAAGAAAATTCAAAGGAAAAGAAAAACAAACAGCCAAGAAGCCAAGACGCAAGCGGCAAAAAAAAAACAATAACAATAAAAAATCATACTTTTAGTTTGCGGCGAAATATGCATTGTTAAGAAAAATACTGCTACACACACACACATACCTACACGCATACTTATCCACCTACTTATGAACAAACAAGCACAAGAACGAAAACATAAACAAACTTGGCAGCATAAGCAACGCATTTGTGAGTAGTGGAAGGATATCTCGAAGCCGGCAGTTGGCAAGCACAGCCGACATGGCAAAGTTTTTTGCAGAGCTCACGTTTTTCGCCAGCNAACAATAAAAAATCATACTTTTAGTTTGCGGCGAAATATGCATTGTTAAGAAAAATACTGCTACACACACACACATACCTACACGCATACTTATCCACCTACTTATGAACAAACAAGCACAAGAACGAAAACATAAACAAACTTGGCAGCATAAGCAACGCATTTCTGAGTAGTGGAAGGATATCTCGAAGCCGGCAGTTGGCAAGCACAGCCGACATGGCAAAGTATTTTGCAGAGCTCACGTTTTTCGCCAGTNACACGCATACTTATCCACCTACTTATGAACAAACAAGCACAAGAACGAAAACATAAACAAACTTGGCAGCATAAGCAACGCATTTCTGAGTAGTGGAAGGATATCTCGAAGCCGGCAGTTGGCAAGCACAGCCGACATGGCAAAGTTTTTTGCAGAGCTCACGTTTTTCGCCAGTGAAGGTGTGTATAGGTACGTACTTATGTATGTATGTAAATAAAAAAATGGCGTCTGGCAAATGCTAACCACTGATAGCGTCGGAAGGAGTTGACATCTAAAAGGATATGCTGACTGCTTGAGTTGGTGCCAAAAATTAACCGCAGGCTAGCAAAATGCCAAACAAGATTGCAGGAAAACATTTGCGTGCGTTTTTTGTGGTGAGAATTGGTTGAATTTTACTTGAAAGCAAAAACAGAGTTGACGNGCTAGCAAAATGCCAAACAAGATTGCAGGAAAACATTTGCGTGCGTTTTTGTGGTGAGAATTGGTTGAATTTTACTTGAAAGCAAAAACAGAGTTGACATCTTAGGGCCATGAGCTGAGGTTAAGTGCCAACATTGTTTGGTTTATTGCAGTTGCCTAGGCATGGCTGACAAGCTCATAAATACTAATTCAAAACGAGTGTTTTTTAGTGAAATTTTGATGATGTTATGCTTATGTAAATATTGTGGTCATAGAGTGACATGAAGAAGTATTTATGGGCATACTTAAAATTTATCAGTACTAAAGCTCTGCAGAACGGTGGTGGGTTGACAGTTGAGCGCATGACCTCTTTGACCGTACAAAATGTTCATCAGAATTTTTCCCATAAAGCTCATACGATAGGCAATTGAATGCCGGCTGAACTGACTGAAGACGTCATTGTGGAGGTGAGAGAATGGAGACTGTTTTATTGCGGTAGCTGTTTAGAGTGCTGTAAAATGGAATTAGCTTAGCAAAGATTTCCTTCGATTTGAGAAGTTCGCCTACAGCTTTCCAATAAGGCCAACTATTGGCCTTGCGCTTAAACAGGAAGCTTCTGTGGAAACCTGAAAAAGAGGAAAGAAATAGGAAGGTATCTATGGTCCATGTTTTATAGAACCTATCCCTGGTGGAAATCGGTAGAAAGAGGTACACTAGTTAGTAAGACAGCCAAAGCAATAACACCGGTATTTTTGGTATTTGTGAAGCATTGCCTCTCTAGGGATTAACGCCATCCTGAGCAAAAGGCACAGCTTATAAAAATTCCGCAGTGCGGGCTGCAATGGGACCCAGCCTGACTAACCAGTAGCTCGTTTCTGTAACAATTCTCTACAAGGCCAAAAGAGTTACAGAAACGAGTACAGCTCAGCGTCTGGACTTTCAAATATCTGATTACACTAGCGACGGGCAGAGAGAGTTTTTACTCTCCTCGCGTCTATACAAAATATATAGAAAGCTTAAAAAAGCTTTGTCCATCTCCGATCACAGCATTTCTGAAATGACTCCAGCAGCTTTTTGTCTATTCGAATTCATTCCAGGGTGACTAAGTGCGTAGAGGTATTTAGAAGGAGGGAAAGGACCTTTTTAACGTATGGATCGAAGCTTCATGTAAGGGTTGGTCGAGTCTTCTGCCATGCTGTCTCTATCAGCATCAAGTTTATGCTTCCTGATTTAGTAAACACATTGATCAAGAGTGTTACGTCAAAAAGGGATGTCAGAATCTACAAAGAAAACCAGGTGGAAATGCGGGCCCCAAGCTCACTGATTTTGCAAAAAATGTGTGCAGGTAGTGCCTTACCTGCCTATTAATTCCGTCGGCATATTTTCTAAATAGAGTTATACGGGTACCATACCTAAGTAGCATTCCGGAAAATGTATGGCATATAACGGATTATAATAAGAAAACACGAACCCCAGGGCTAAGTACAACAGAATCGAAGTTCGAAAATTACCTGATCCAAAATAAATGCGGAAAAATGGGAAGGTTTTGGGTCTTTTCAAAAGAACTATTCTACGGAAGATATACGGCCCTGTTCAGGTGGATGACGGGTATTGGAGAAGATGAAATGACGAACGACTTGAACACAGCGCAAAAAAACACAGCGATCGCGCTGGCTTGGCGTGAAGAGATCCTTCGACTTGGCACCCATGGATAGCCAACGAAAGCGAGGGCGCTCACTAACCAAAATGGATGGAATAAGTACTGTACTCGGGATGAGCACTGCCGCATATTCGCACAGAGAGAGGCAATTGGAGAAGCTTTTTGGTCTCGACCCAAACCAACAAACGGTTGTAGTGCCAAATAAAAAGAAGAAGTGACCGTCGTTCAAAATCACGTGGACCGGCAAGCGATAAGCTTCATGATATCCAAGTGTATCCCTAGCCTGGGGACGACTTCCGCAACCTAACATAACTTACGCTAACGTAACAATTGAGCTCAAACAAGCCGCAGACATCTTGTAATATGCGACTCGAAGAGCTGCCTCACGAACTGGTGCATTTTTGGTCGCTTCCGGAATTATTGATATTTGAACAAACCGGTTCAAACGAACATTGACATGATGCATGGTACTTACTACAAAGCTGTTGTTTTTGCTACATTTAAAACGTCTTTGAAAAGATTACCAGAAAGAGTTGGCAAATACAGTAATAATATTGTTTTCAAAATTCGCTGGCAAGTAATGCACTACTCTTAAATATGTAGGTGTATTTTTACATTACAATCATCACGACAACAGCAAATCGCCGGGGGTTTGGTTAGAAATAGCTCAATCACGATTTGAATTTTCAATGAATTCACTTGCCTAAAGACTTTTGAAAATGTGCTTCCTTAAGTAGGTGAATGTATTTTCTATGTACATATAGTTATATTTATCTAAACTTTGCACAGCATTTCTGCAACATTGACAAGCCTCAATAATAGCTGCCAACTTGCTGTGTGGCATAGTCTAGGTGACTGGTTCCTCAAAATCCAATGCGTTTAATGGCGCTGCAATGAAGTAGGTGTAAGCAACATGCAACTGACAAAAGAACGATGCTGTTGCACACAAAATTTCCACTTGCCAACTACAAGAGTGACTATTTTAACGGACAGAGTGACTTTGTTGCAAGCAACTTAAATTATTTGTTTTGCATTTAGTGCCGAGTACGCGAGCTCTTCTGTTTTGAAATTTTGTGGTTATTGTTTTGCAGTTAGTTGCAGCAGTGATTTTCCGCTTAGTTTTCCATGACTTCAGCCACTACATCAGCTGCAGCCACTGACTGGCATAATGTAATTTTCATTTGGCCTTGGGACGTTAAATGGAATAATGGACGTGGTAGAACTAAAACACAAAAAAAGCAGCAAAAAGAAGAGAAAAGAATAAAGTGGAAACAGTTTATTGGTGGCAGCAACAGCGACTAAAGTGAGTGAAAAGTTGAAAAAAGTAACAGCACCAAAAGGGGGATGGTAGGTGAAAGGATCGGTGCCGCACCACCGACGACGTTGGAAGCCAAAGTTTCCAGCAAAAAGCTAAGCGATTGTAACGACCAGCTTGTGAGGAGAAAGGATTTGCCGCGCTAGCGGTAAACAATGAAAATCCTCTGCTACAAGTTGTTGTTATTGTTTTAGTGGACAGTACGTGTATGCAAATGGCGTTAGGCGAATGGACGGAGAGGCAGCTTGGTCACATCGGCACTGCTCCGCGCCAAATTTCAAGTGCAGCCACGAAGGTAGCTTTGCTAAGAAATGCTAGCAACAACATTATGGCTGTTGAAGCGCGCTGTTTGCAACATGAAAATCGTGCCCCACAGCCAATCGGTCACAACTGCAGCGTAACTAATTCCATTGCCTTGTTGGTTGCTGCGCACGAACCTCAGAGGTAGTGAATGATTGGGTGGATGGGCGGGAGATATAGAGTGGCGTAAAAGAGCACTGCCGATTTTCCACGTTGTTTTTTTTTGCTGCTTCTTTCATTTGCTTTTCGCATGTGTTGCAAGTGGAAATTGCTGTTGCTCCAACACTTTCCGCTTTGGCTTACTGCTTTTTGTTTTCAACTTCTCTCTGGCAACGTTTGTAGTACACCCGCTTGCCACCAACCAACACCATCTTGCAGCATGGAACAACTTACATGTACCTACTTTGGGCGGGTAGCTGCTGCTGCTGCCACCGCTGCGGTCGCTTTAGGTTTTACGGGCACAATTAGTTATTTTCAAAATATTTTTTACGGTTAAATGCAAATTCGATTTGTTTGCAAGTTTTATGGATTTTTTTTATTTTTATTTTGTGCAACGAGCCTCCAGCAGCAGTCAGTCAATAGCCAGTTTTGGAGGTCGTATCTCTGCAGTCTTGCTGCTGTAGATGCGGAAGTGAAGTTTTCGTCGAAACTTTTTTGTTATCAAACTCTTTTTATTTTAGTTTTGTAGTTTTGTGAAGCTGCTTTAAAGATACGAGAAGTTATAAAATTTACTTACCAGAAAGAACGGTTGATGGCTGTCGTTGTCGCTGTTGCTGGAAGCCTTCAAGCGCTTAGTACATTCAATATTGACTTACCGGCATTGAATAAAAAGCTTAAGTAGTAAAAATTCTTTGAAAACTAATTGAAATGTACAAGCTTTGCGCGATAGTTCTTTCTAAAAAAAGTAGTTGCATAAAAATCATAAAACTAGTTCGCAGAAACCCACTTTACTGTCAGAAATCGCAATTCTCACGCACGCAGAGGACTGGAAAATGGTCAAAAGAATGACAAATTTCCAGAGAAGAATGACAAGTCTCTATCCTTTCCTCGTGTAACGCACTTCATTATAACATTTTTAGAGCGAGTTTTGCGTGGGCAATTCAACCAGCACAATCTCCATTGTTTTGGTCCCCATGTCACTTGGGATGAGGATTAAATGGTGCTTTCTCAGTCACTCCATCACCCCACACATTATTTCCTACTTTCCTCTTTCTAATTCTAGTTGGAGGAATTTTAAGACAGTGACTACAAGGCACCCTAGCTAAGGGATGAATTGTCAATAGCGCATATAGCACTGGCAGCTAACGGTCTGATCTAATGACCGGACAAGTCCGCTTGTAAAAGGCGCTAAACCACGGTGGGCTGCATACTCGTGGGAACAAAATCAAAGATGAATAAAAATAATTAAATTAATAACAAGAAAACCAAACCAAAACCAACAAAAAACCAGAGGAAAAAAACAACTCTTTATGAACTTCCGACTAATTCTAAGACTGCATTGAGTGCGCCAGGGAGCACTAGGAAACGGGGCAAGGAGGGAAACCAAGTCTTCTGGGATGACGCTGAAGTTAAGGAACTATCGAACCATCTTTATTTTCGACAAGATTGCCAAGAAAGTGGCGGCGANACTTGGAATAGCGCCGGTACTGTGAGGTAGCCAGAGATCATCGCTCGTCACTGAGGTTACAGACAACGGCTGACTAGTGCAGACGAAGTGGTTTGCGGTCGAGTTGAAACCCTCTGAACGGTTAAGCCAATACCGTTTTGAAAACCCCATTTTGGAAGTCTATTCCCTAAGGGGTTGCCAAGTGTAGAGTGAGTTCCCTAGGAACTTCGTTTTGCAAGTAAGTAGCTCAGATATGTGATTGACGCTTGGAGTGCTTTGAAGATTCAACTGATAAGGGTATTGATTCTAGGTACTTTTAGCCAAGGGATGAACTAGCGAGGTGCGGCTTTGCTTTAAATAGATTTGGAATACTTACGCCAAACTAAAAACCAGGGCTGTGTTCAGGATGAGCAAGATAAAGGTCTAGCAAGGTTCGGTTGCGTGACCCTTGCAAAATATTTAAGAGATCAGCCACTTACCTTTGCATGAAATTCTTGAAATGTCTCCGAACAATGGGGCCGAAGATAAGATAATTTATGTGACCTTCCAGCTGAAGCAAAGCATCAGGTGCTTGCTTGCTGTCGAGGCGTCTCAACGTGGAAGAGAGGGCGATGAAGGGCTTAATGGCATTCCATGCTTGCAAAATTGATGCTGGGCTACATCTGACACTAATCGCCTTCTCTTTCTCTTTCTCACTGGATGTTTACGTCAGGCCGATACTGTCTCATGGGGTATTGGTTTGCTGGACAGCAGTGGAGAAGGAAATATTTCTTGAAAGAATAGAAAGTGTATTTAGGTTACAAATGATCGGTGTAAAAGGTGCACTTAGGATTACACCAAGGGTAGTACTTTTGCACCTTGTTTAATCTCTTTCTGGGAGATCTATCGGCCAAGAATAGAATATCCAAAACTCCAGAAGAATTGACTACATGATCCAGGATCTGCACTTTGGGAACTCACAAGCCACTATAGACTAAATGCCTATACAGAGAAGTCGAAAATGGATAAAGGTATAGGGGCAGCAGTCCTCTGCGCGGAGCTCGGCCAGACTACTGTAGCATTTGCTTATCATCGCATTGAGTTGATACGTTGTGCTTTTAAGCAACGGGAGGTTAGGTCGTCAGAAGTATTGGCCATAAACAGGGTGGGGGAGCTCAACCGAAGTATGTGGGTGAGTATCAACCGAACAAATAAACCGGTTTACGGCCAAGTCAAGCAGATTCAGGGCTATTTATGACAGCCTTTACGATACATTGTCGTCGTTTATAAATAGTTCGCGACCATCACAGGTCTGTAGGAAAGTGACTAATACTGCGCTCGCCACAAAAACAACCTTAAGATCCCCTTGAGTATATACTTTATAATTTTTTTAGCATTAAGTTTATCGCTGCGTAGCTGCCTTTGGTCCGATTTCTAGTGATCTTTTAGCTTGCACAATTTATTTCCTCGCACACACTTATTTTCTTTTATCTATCCCACGCCATTTCTCATTGCTGACCTACATCTTTTTTACTGTCATCGAAGTTACATATTTATTAGCTTAATCAAAAAAAGTAAAATATGCACAATGTTCAAAATAACATAAATCTCTAAGATTTTCCTATTAACTTCATTTGCAACAAATTGCCAAATCACCAGTCAGACACCAACATCGCGCATTTTACAAATTGCTGACGATTCCATGAAAAAATTATTTAATTTTTCTGCAACATGAATTTTTGAAATAATAGCTTAACATTATTCATTGAATAAACTTACGTCGGCGTTATAGCCACCGAAGTGACTTAAGTATTCTCACGAAAACTAGAAAACAAATTTTCATATAGAAAAAAGTCCCAGCCTGTGGGGAGTAAATTTTTTAACCCAACGTGTGTATGTTAAGCGAGACATTTCTCCAGTAGACGGCGGGTTGATTGAGTAAATCCAAAATGGGTGGGAAAAGACTAATGTAGAGGCTTAACCTAACAAATCGGCGAAGTAAAAGACCGAAATTTTCCAGGAAAGTAGGCGCTTACTTAATTTGCCTGCAATGCTGAATGCGCAGCCTCGATGTAGATTTCGCTCTTCCTAGATCCTCTTTTTTATCTAAGCTTGAATCTAATTATCTCTAATGATGTTATTTAGTATGTAAGCTTTATCTTTAAGCTGAAGTTGCATCTCTAGTTTGTAAGGTTTGTAACCATAGACTTAATAAATAAATGAAATTACATGAAATTTTAACGTGTAAGAGCTCCTCAGGTTTAGTCAGGACGTACGACACAAAATGTTTCTATCCTAGCATTGTGAAGACTACCGAGATGATTCCACCTCATAATCCTCTTTACAACTGTTCCAAAAGGTATCAGTTAAGATTCCTAATCTTAAAGCTTGAACACAGTCACAAAATGGCCTGTCCGAACCCCAACCAATAGCGGGGGCTGAGGCTTTGAAATCATAAAAAGCTCGTTTGATCGCCCCTGACCCAACCCAGGTCAGAAGGACCTGGAAATTAAGCAAAGTCTTCCTTAATAAACTTAGACCTTTGAAGTTGTCCCTCTGATTCTTTACAAGCATAAGATAACTACGACGTTATTCATTGAATTCATTTTATATATTTAGTCACTCAAAGAAGTTGTGCATTTCTCTTATTCCATGACTAGTGCCTGAGGCAATTATTTGTCGAGTCGAAATAGTCCTTCCGAAGAAACTGTATATATTTAGACTCTTCAGCTTGGCGGGGAATTTTCGCATCTTACATTGTTCTACAGCAATGCTGGAAATTAAAGAAACACTCGGCAGGTATCCTGGTTAGTCCATCGGCCGTTCGAGGCTACCTTTTCTTTGCCCTCAACTTGTCGAAAATGGATGGAAACTTAGGCGTCCTACCACAACCTTCCACCACACAAGACAATTCAGTGTCCTATATAGGCTGACTCGGTGCTGTGTACTTGCCAATCCGACATCGAACAAGCCAATTAAAGGAATCTGGTAGATGCATATTGTCATTCCATTTATACATACAAGTTACCGTGTGGAAAAAGCACGCTGGGTAAAAAAATGCTTAGTATAAAAAATGCGCAATTCGGGAAAGCGCACATTCAGTTGATGGAAAGCTATTAAGGTGAGGTGGTTTCGGGGGCGTTTTACAGCATCGTGAAGCTATCATCAGTGTCAGCGCGAAATCATGATAACTGTGCGGTGCGTCCAAGAATTGTGCTGAGCCAAATTAACAACAAAGAGGGGATATAAATATAAAGCGATTCGGCCATCAAAATAGCACCACATAAGCATGAACAATGTTATTTAAGCCAGGCAAAACAAACTACTAGACGCCTTCGTTGCAGGCAAGCGCTAGATCGGTTACAAAAAAGCAGCGGGTGAAGCAGGGCTAGCGAATGAGGGCGACTGAAATAAAATGAGTCCCGTTGTATTTATCAATGCTGCTGTATGAAGTTTCGCGGGAGCGTTGGTGAAAGGGGCAGGAAAGCGTAGAGTAAAGACGATTTGCTGGAAAGCGGGAGAACTTAGGAGAGCGCGCGCAATGGCTAGTAATGCCTAATTGTGTAGAAAGAAATGTGGCATTGTGCGCAGGTCGGAAAGGTGCTAGAATAAATCGAAATAATGGCCTAATGGTCGGTATATTGGCAAGGCATAAGGAAAAAAATCGCTGGGTAAATAAATAAGAAATTTTCTGCAGCTACGGGTATAATTCTTTTTTTGTTTTGTTTTAGAAATCAAACTGAGTTGGCGGGTAGAACGCTTGGACTAAACTGAGTCCGCAAAGAAATCGGTCACATGCAGGAAAGAAAGCTGTAAAAGGTCGTGCGGTTCGTTACTTAAGGCAAAAATAGAAAATTCACAGGTAAAAAAAAAAATCAAGAACCTAATGGGACAAAGCAAGTTTATTGGCAATAACGATACCCTTTGTCTGCACCTAATAACAGACAGCCTCAAGAGCTGGATTGTCAGCTAGCACATTCGTAGCCATTGTGCGCACGACGTAGCAGCGCTGAATGTGAGAAAAGTTTCGGCGCAGTTTGGCTGTGTGGCTCACTGGCTGGTTGGTTTGGCTGGCATACTAGTTGGTTGATTTTGCGCGGGTGATAAAAAGCGTGGCTCACGTTTTCCGCACCTAGAAAAAAAAGTTATAAAGAAGTAGTAGCGTAGATTTGGACAAGAAGCCAGAGAAACTAAAAGAACGAAATCGACGACAGCAGTTTGAGTGAAATAAAAGAAATAAAACGAAAAAAAGTTTACAGCGAGAACCAAGTGACGAAGACGTCTATCGAATGGCCGCAACTAAGGAATTGTGGCTACCAAAGCGGGTAATAATCAACAGCACTTTTTTCTGCAAAAACACATTTCATTCTGGTGGGTGCTTTGGTTTTTTTACTCGCCCCGCTTGCGCAGCTAAGTGCGCTGCAGTTAAGTGGGGGAAGAAAGGCAGCAGCCAAAGGTGAATTTCGAGGGCAGCGCTATGACCAAAATCAAAGATTTACTCGTACTCTATGGAAGCCATTGTGGGGGAGCTAGTCAACAGCGCAAAAGGGAACAGCCAGCAGCCAGGAGCAGCGCTGTAACATTATTGAGGAGGCGTTGAAGCGCAGCGGCAGAGGTCAATAGATAATATTTTCGCTGTTCTTTTAAGTACTATTTCTCGACGAGCGCTGACGATGATTGGTTGCCGGTTGGCTTGATGAGCTTGCTGCCTCTAGGCCATGCTTATTTGCAACGTGAGAATTTTATTTGTTGCAAAATCCAAAAATGGAATAACGAATAGGAAAAGCAGAAAAAATTAGCCATCAAAACTTGGCACAAACCAGCGCAAGGCTAAAATTCTAACACCGACCGCTTTGCGTTGACTGAGTGTCATGGCAGCAGAATTGTAGAAATTTTCATGGCATGATTTCCTTCCACTGACATTTGTTAGCTTTTGCTTGGCGAATTTGTCATGCCTCTTTGGATTTCAACGGTACTGAATTAAGCTGCGAAAAGCAAGTACAAAAATAAATATGTAAACAAACTAAATGTTTACAAAACTAAGTTAAAGGCCAATGGCAAGCCGTTAAAATGTGCCTATTTGTGTTTTTTTTTTTTCATTTACTATGCTTCGTGCTGCAAGACAAAACGTGTCTTGTTACACATGTATACTCGCATTGAGCCCGAAAAGCGGTCACAGTCATAGCCCACTAGATAATTTGCAATATTGTTAGTGCGCTGGGTAAGTGTGGCAAGGCGGGAAAAATGTTGGATTTCATCCACAGTGCAACCCCGTTAAATGTCTCGGGCTTTTATGAGAGCTTGAAAGTAATATTAGGACATATATTTTGGCTTTTTAAAAACTCGACAGAAATTTTTTAGTAATTGATAAAAAAGGTGGACATAAATTTTTAGTAGTTTTGGAACTGTACACAAATGTGTGGTAATTTGAGAAATGAACAGAAATTTCATTTGAAAACTGAAAATCCATTTTTACTAATTACAAAGTTGGACATAAATTCTTAGTAATTTAGAAACTGAACACAAAATACATGGGCATACTCTCCTAGTAATTATGAAAGTTCTCATAAATTTGGGGTCTAGACATAAATTGGTGTTCATTTGAAAACTGTAAGTACATGTTTTTTTTTTTTAATTTGAAAGCAAGGTATGTGTTTTTGGCAGGTTTAAAACTGGACATAAAATATTTCGAAACTGAAAAACAGGTTATAATTTAAAACATGGGACATGTATATTTACTAGATTTAACATTTGACATAACTTCTCAGGGAACAGGGAAATGTATTCCTGATACTAAAAAATATCAGGTGGTTGGTTGGAAAGTGTATTGCTCATGGTACCCAAAAGTATGTTTTTGTTTCAACTTTTTATTTAAAAAGAGTTTGAACTTTGATGACTTTGTGAGAAGAACTTTGTTTTTATAATGCGGGGTCTACTGCAAGCTACATATATGCGCGCCGGCTAAGTTCTCTTTGAATATGTTAAGTAATTGCAGTGTTTTTTTTGCATAATAACACGGCTAGCGTTAAGACATTGCTCCCATGTGCTATTTATTCATTTAACCAAATGAAATTGTTGCAATTGTGTCCAACACTGCAACTTGTTGTATTTAAATTTGTAAATTGGCGTGTCATATTTGGTTTATGCCGGCAAGTAGGTGTGTGCATACCTACATATTCATACATATATAAATAGCCATAGCAGCAAATTTTTTGTACCTTTTTAGCTTTAAACAAAGTGTACACTCCTCGCTTACTGCTCTGTAAATATTTTTAAATTCTACTTTACTTGCAATAAAGACACTTGGGCTATTGCCCACTTCAAATTCGCAAAATTAAACTAAACAGCTTAGCGAACGGCTCACATGGAGCGTGAACGTACTTGAAGTTATTCGCAACTGAGAGCATAAATAAATATTTGCAAATATACTTGAATATGTTATCGTCCATTCGGCACTTAGTTAATTGTAATGCTTCAAATTTCGCTCTTCCTCAAGTAATGCAAATGCTTGCTGCTTTTAGTGGCATATTTAATTTGCACACCCACTGATGTTGTGGCTAAAACCCAATCGGCGGCCAGATGCTTGCTATTGCCACCACAGTCATCACTATGACGGATTTGTAAAAGCCATTAAAAACGGACTTGCAATTAATTTTCGGGTCTTAGTAGTAAAAGCTTCGCCCTCTTATTCGACATTTTGCCATTAAATAATCTTCACCTAAAATTTAAATAATTTTAATCAACGCAATTCTGAAACGATATGTAATAGAACAAATTGAAATAGAAAGCGAAAAATTGTTCATCTTCATTCAATTTCACTGCTAATGAGCAAAACGAACTTTATGGCTTCTATGAAGAAGGGTGGAAAGCGAATAACTAGACGAAAATTTGCAAAAGTTTTTATCTTTCTCACCCTCGAAATTGTGGAGCAACAGCTGGCTGAACAAGTATGAATTATGATTCAATGTTATTGCTGATAAGCGTAGTGTTCGTCTGTTAACCACCACTGTCATGATGAGCAGGAGTTGACAAGAGGGTAAATGTGGCTAATTTGTTGTGGCAACTGCGTGTTTAATCATCTCCCTTACAATTAGCGGGAAATATTTATGCTCCTTGAATAGATTTTGAGAAACTGTGAGGATTGAAATAGAATTAAGTTTGTCATGAAAATATACATACATACGTACATATGCACATGCCGCGCACACATGCTCACCAAAGGCAACCCAAAAATGGGATGTCACTGCGAGTAAACATGCGTGAAATCTTAACAAGAAGAAGAGAAAATGAAAGACTTGCGAGCAAGAACTGGATATGCTCGTAGGTAGGAATGGGCAGCGAAATTTCTATCGATTTAAAACCCCGTTTTTGTACTCATAGATCAAAGAGAACTTGCCTATACAATGTCATGCCTAAGTAAAAACGTTGTACAAAACATACTTTTGCGATCAAATCGTGAAGAACAAAGAAGATATTATTCTTACCCCGAGAAGCCAAATCGTATTCATAAAATCAAAAAGGAATTTTGTCGGTTATCTAAATGGGGAAAAAACCCACACTGGCCTGGCTTCGAACCTGCATCCTACTGAATGACAGCTTACAGCTCTACCTATTCGGCTATGATTATCATAATGCCGACACTATTCTATGTATGTAATAATATGTATAACTTATCATATGGAATTATGAGGAAATTTGGAGGAAGTTCTTTCGAATGAATTCAAAAAGACATCTCATAAAATTCAGATTTTTTTCATCTCTGCGAAATGTAATTTTTTAATGATATTCTTATTAATAAATTCTATAACAAATTTTCACATGCGTAAAGTCAATAAGCAATCTCTCTCGTTTTTTGTCTTTTTTACGCCTTGGCACAGAAATTATTTATAAAGACAATCTGCTAGTTTCTATAGGTCATATTTTTCACAATGGGAGGTTGTCCTTTGTGATCCTACGAGGATTTAAAGGTTAGCGCCGTCCAATCGATGAAATGCCGCGAGTAAATCACCAAGTTCTGGACACGGCTCATATAAGTCTTAATTTTTAGTCTTACTGCATATAATTCGATGGAACAGTGGCCTGGCAGAACACCCACCAATATTGAAATCTACTTTAACCGCCATTGATGATCTACCTTGGGCCTGAAGGGCTTAGCGATTGAACATGTTCTAGTTTCGGTCAAGCGTTGGCGAAGGCAAATCTGTCTAATAGTTCATTACCACCAAGCCTTAACTGCCGATTATGCCTATTGAAAAAAGGAGATTATAACTCGAAGGGGGTAATTACTCATAACAAGTACAAGCAAATGAAGGTAAAAAAGCTAAAAATAAGAAATTAACCTTGCTGATCTCCCCATGTTAAAATTTTTGCAACTATTTAAGCTCTTAACTGCAGTTAAGCTTTTGGTGGAAATGGGCTATAAGGGCTTAACCGTTCTCGCCATGCAACAATGCATGAATGAGCGAATTAGCAATGCTGAAGTTCCAAACTAATTCTGCTGGCTGATCTACTATATGTCCTCGTTGCAATGCCTTCTTCCTGTTCACCTTGTCATGGGTTGGGTATGCCAAGTCTACTTTCGCACCTTAAACTTCTTAGTCAACGACAACTTGATCTATGCCTCTTGTGGAGGTTTTCAGTGGTGAGGATGTGAATTAAGAAATTTATGCATATTGTATATTTTTTGTGTTTATAAATTCAATGCCTAAATATTTGCCTCATGCTCCGATCAATAGGACGAGAATAAGTTAACATAAGCGGTGTTTACGAATAAAATAAGAAAAAGAAATTTTAGTATTTTTTTAAGTTTTCAATAATGTGTACTCGTACACTGAAAGGTTCACCTGTGTAGCTATAAACAATGAGCAGCAGGTGGCAGATGGCCGTCAGTAAATGGCAGCTGGAGCTAAATACATTTACAGCTGAGTTAGTAAAAATTGCGACTAATGAGCTATAAAGTAGACAAGAGAATGGAACCGCTGGCCGTAGATCGGCACAGAACGCCAGCCTCCAAAGGCGGATATACTTAAGACTAATGATTATGTCCTATAAACATGTAGTGGAAATGATAGGTGCCGCAAAAGCTGAGAAAAATCAAAAAGGAAACAAAAATCTTTAGGTGCCTAATGGGAAGTGGGCAGGTTAATGTCTATCCACTTAAATGAAAATTGTACATGGTAAATGTAAAAAAGATTTATACTTCAAAAAGGCGCAAACACGCATTTGGCGCAGCGGGTGTGGCCCATTCGCATGGTTGGTTGGTTGGTTGGTTTGTTGGTTGGCGAGTTACCGCCTGCCATTTAGGCGACACATTGAACATTCAGTAAACATTGCACATGAAGTGCGTTGGCTTATGAATGCGTATAAATTGCGTAAATACGTGTATGGGGCTTAATTGTTGCTTTTTAAGCTTTAATTGAAAACCATCGAAGCAATGAGTGCACAAATTATGATTGTGAAGGGAAATTAATAAAAGTTATATGTATAATATATACAGAAAGGGTATGTCTATAAGTTATAATTACCATTCAAAGTCAAGATTGCAGCTTGTAAGGTATAGCACCACCGTAACTATTTGTTATCTATAGTATTTCTTACAGAGGCTTTGGCCTTTGAGTTTCTCTTCTTCTAGTCATTTAGACCGAAGCGGATGGACCAAGAATTAAGGGGTGAGGGGGTTTAACTCAAGCAAGCTAGGAGGTTGTTGGTAAGGTTGGGTATTTTGGAACAGGGTCTGAATAAGTAAGCGTTTAACCTGTCATAGTATACAGACCATAATTGTGCCGGAGTTATGCGGGTTTGTCGACGCAGCTGATGCGCAATGGAAGGTGATTGAACTCCGATGACGGCATTCACGGGGTGAGTGTTGGTGAAAGTGGTGGTTGCCTCTCGGGTAATGGAATTTTGCTTAAGGCCTATCTATATAACATTGGGTCCGGTGGGATGTAAGTCTGGATCTCTTCCGTTAGTTCGTTGGGAGCCTAGAAGGTGGCTCTGTTTCCAGCAAGTGCTTGTTTGGGTATTCCCTGATGGCAGCGAAATTGCTTGCTGAGCATAAAGCAATTCTCTACATACAGCTCTACAGCTTCATACTCTGCACCTTACAAGTCCATGGTGAGCAAACTGAAGCAGCCTTATTCAGAATCGGCATACATATTGTTTTCTAATTTACACCCCCATTTGAATGAAGACCTATAGTGCACTGATATTTAATCGTAGTGTATATTAATCTTTGATGACTTTTAGTAAATTTTTGGAGAATATTTTAATCCTCCATCTTCTTCAAAACAAGGGTCAAGAAAACTTATCATGGTTGGAGTTAAAGGGCCAAAATATTCTACGAAAAATTGTCTTTAAATTTTACAATGGGTCTCCCTTGAATTGGTAGTTAAGTTCGATGTCAATATATACATACAATTACATGAATTTGAGACTAAAAAGTGGAAGTTATAAGCCATTGTACCAATGGTCCGAAGAAGATATATGCAATGCGTTCTAACTACTAGTTTCCGTATCGCCTCAGTGTGGTATATTTTACCTATACATACTACATATCTTCAACTAATGCTGACAACATTGCAGTCAAGTACTCGTATGATAAGTGAAATGCAATCAGCTTGTGCAACACTTTGCTTACAGCGCAGTAAACTTTTGAAATACTATTATCAGCGCATTTTATTGCCTCAAAAGTTCTAACTGGGTTATTTTCTTCGCAATTCAGTTTACATTTATCCGCCTCGTTACACCTCCATTACTTTTCCCTTCCATTTTTAGACCCGAGCGCACTTGTCCACAAGGGTATTATAACTTTGTTCACATAACGGTTGTTTGTAACAGGCAAAACGAATCGAGATAGATATAGACAAATGTATACATAAATGATCAGAATGAAAAGAGAAATCGATTAAGCGGTGACTGTCTGTCCGTCCGTCCGTCCGTCTGTGCACACGATAATTCGAGTAAAAATTGAGATATCTTAACGAAACTTGGTATATGCACTTCTTTCGGGCGTAGGACGGATGGTATTGAAAATGGGCGAAATCGGACAATAACCACGCCTACCTCCCATATAACGGTAATTTTAAGAAATACGAAAAC
>NW_016166040.1:0-25487 GCF_001687245.7 Rhagoletis zephyria | reverse complement strand
AAAATAGAATAAAACAAACTAAAATTAAATTAAATCAAATTAAATTAAGTATAGCAAAATAAAAACAAAATTAAATAAAAAATTCAATAAAATGCAATAAAAAATTCAAAACAAAATAATAAAATAACTTAAATAATTTGGGTAACTTATTCACAATACCAAATCCGAATGGATCCATTAAAGCTCTGAGTCATTCTAACAAGCTATTGTGCGGTAAACAGGTAACGGAATGGAATGGGAAGTACAGCTTTTTTATATTACGAATGTACGAGAAAGTTACGATGAAAGGGAATAAACTAAACGCTTTACTAAAACTCTCCGCCTGTGATGTTAAATTCTATTCTTTTAATAAAAAATCAAGTATTTACCTTGTACATAATATCAAAATGCCTCGTGTATCTTTTAAAGTTATGTTTAAAAAGTATACAATATTTCACATATTTCATATAAAAGCAAATTTTTGCGCATTTCATGAAAATTTGTTTACACTTTTTGTGCGCAAGTAATTTTCTGCCCAAAGTTTTTGCATTTTTGTGGCGCATTGCAACCGGCGCGCTGCATACATATTTGCTTTTTTCATAATGGGTTTAGCACAAACTAATTAAATTATATTCAAGTGTTAGACTGGATTTTTTCGTCACCACGTATTTCATTTTATTTTGTGCTATAGATACACGCAGATAACTAATAATTTGCAAAAATATAAAATAGATCGACAATGCAGATGAATTATTAAAAAGTTTGATGAAAACTGAAACGTAGAAAATTAAAATTTGCGAAGTGAGGCGCCGATTTTATATTCGTTTTTTTTTTTGTTTGCTATACGAAAATTGTACAAAACTAAGAGTACATTAATCATATGCAAATATGTATATGTATGTATAATTAAAATATCACATAACAATTTTATTTATTTAACTCCGAGTTTTCTCAAAATAAAATAAAAATAAGTACGTTATTTGTAATTCACATGAGTTGCGCTTGTTTTTGTGCAACATAACAGCTAGTTATTAAAGCTTTCAACTTCTGCTGCTACAATTTCGAAACTCTATTGTTGTATGGTTTACTGCAATTTATCATAATGCCATGTATTTAAATATACATATTAGTTATTTTGTAATTGCGTTTTTTTAATATTCAACGCAAGGTATTTTCTCCTTAAATTTTGGCTGACTTGATTTTGGTTCATTGACAATTTTTCTTGCATATTTACAAGCGGTTCCTATAGCATCTACGACATGGAAATTTTATATTCCAGAGTTTAAGGGAAACCCTCGATTCCTCGCTGTAATTTTTTAACAAAATGGTTTATTAAAGGAATTCTGTATTGTATTTTATAAGTAGTGTTATTAAAGCAAGCGAACCTTTGCATTCAGTTATTTCTTTCATAAATATTAGTTTTACATACATACATACTTATGTACTTACGTACTTACATATTTACAAAAGATGACGTTTGTTTAATTTACATATTGCTGCTGTGTATTTACTGCTAAAATTTATTTTCTGACTAAATTAAGCGGCTAGAAAAATATTTTATTATTAATAATGAGCGCTTCAGCTGACTTTTGATGAATTTATTTATTCTTACCTCTTCGGACCTTTTTTGATTATTTTTAAATTTTAAGCATTTTACAATTCAATGTAGAAAAATTTAATTACAGTAAGTGAATGGCGTTTGAGTTTACGCATTCCTAGTAAAATTTTTATTACTTTCTGTACATAAAAGTCTGCACTTTAAGAAATGATTAAACCACAGCTGTGTACTGAAATACTGGCCCTTAAAGTCTTAAAATTTGTCTACGTAAAATACGGCTAAAATAGGTTAAGGGAATTTGTAACTACACCGAAATGTATTCAAGCTGATAGAAAATATGCAAGTAGCTCTTATCAACCTAAAAAAAACTGCACTGACCTGGCATCGAATCCGAGGCCTATTGAATGGCAGCTTACAACCTTATATATTCGGCTACGGATATGTGACAATATGAATTACTTGGCATACGAAATTCAGAATAAATTAAGAAGAAATTCTTTTAGATGAGTTTCGAAAGACATCTCATAACATTAAGAGGTTTTTATTTTTTACCGACTTCAAAAAAAGGAGAAAGCTTACACAGATAGACTCTCGAATAGTCCCCTTAAAATATCATCCCTGCACCTGATGGCCCTTATAGTCATTTATTTAACAATAAAAAATGCTGGAAAATTGTGCTATTGAAAAAAGAATAATTTTTCCAAAATCAGTTTTGCTGTTCAATAAATGACTATAAGTGACCTTGCGGCCAAGGTGCAGAAATGATAAAATTTCAGGAGTAGTAGTCGAGAGTTCGAACCTTAATTTAAGCCTAAGTGGAAAGTCCTATCACCTTTTTGTTTCTTTGCTAGAGCTTCTAAATTATTGCAATAAACGCGACTTTTTGACACTTTGAACTCGTTTTTCTTAATATCTGAACTGATGGAAATTTTGTACTTACGGATTCGATCAAAAGCACAAAAAAGTCTACCAAAAATAGCTTTAACATTTGCGGCACCAAAATTTTTTTCCGTTTTTGTTGCTCTCTGTTATCAATTCATTCATCAGTTCATTTTTATGTATGTTAGCATATAACTTTGGACCACAATTATATTTATTTTTATCGCAAAGTTGGTAGATACCTCAAAGGTGGTATTGTACTAATTTAGTTTAGTATGTTAATTTGGGTAAAATTTTGCAAGCTAGAGACTTGAAATTTAAAAATTGGCTCACAACCCGATGACAATGAATTAACCCGCTATTTGGAAGTACTAGAAAAACCCGCATTCATAGTTCGATTTGATTCATATTTAGAAAAAAAGAGTTTTACTATTAACTTATTGATTATCAACTTTATTTTTGGTTTTTCCGCTTCATGACTCTGATAGGGAAAACAAAAAAAAAACAAGTAATTTTTAAGCAAAAAACAAAACCGACTTCAAATCGCATATACCGTTAATTTTTTCATGATCCAATGATTGGATCTAAATCAGATTAGTATGGGACCACTTTTGAGACACTACCTTTTCGATGCAAAAAGAATTTCGGTGTACGTGGTCCAAAATTATGCGGTAACATACATTAAAAAAAAAAATATTCGGCCAAATTGATAACCTTCTCCTTTTTTTTTGAAGTCGGATAATAAATAAATGAAATTCCATTTTTCCATTGATGGTAAATTTTGTAATAAGCTGCGCCGTTGGCTATTCGTTAAAGCATAATCAGCTATGCTTTGGTAAAAAATAAAAGAGTTTTTTAATTTATTTTGTCTTTTAGAAGGCGACATAGTTTTTCCATACACCCACATTGTTTCTGGGTAATTTTGACCCAAATTATTATTTAGTATTTAAGGGAAACTTTGAACCGGTAAGCACACAACACTTGCCGACAAAGTATTTGCAAATGATAAACGAAATATTAACTGAATTAAAATTAAAATATCGTTTTTTTCTTAAAATTGACCAATTTTTATTATTGGGTCAAAATGACCCAAAACATTATAGGAAGGGGTAAATTTCAAACACTGCAGAAGGGTTAAAACATATTGTAAGGAATAAAAAAAAAAATATTAAAAAAAAAATAGAAAAATTTATTTACGTAAATTTTCCGAGAAAATTGCTTTCTTCATTTTTGTAGTGCTACCGCGTATAACGGTTGTAACTTCGTTATTACATAAGTCTTTTTGATTAAATTAAGCTGTTCGGGTGTAGATATTTTAAATCAATTATTATTTTTTACACGGAAATCTTTAAAAATTCAAAGGTAAGAACTCATTACACAGGCCTGGTTTCCTATTGAAAAACAAATTAGCGATTTGAGTGGGTATTAGGTACTACGCTATCATTTTTCTTAGCGTTGCCATACATTATTGAAATGGGGAACCTTCTTAAAAAACTTCAATAGGGGTATTCTCTGAGTCTTGCAAAGCCCTTGCATGGTGCACAGATTGCACGGATTGCACGGTAAAAACCGGTTTTCGTGTGGGACACCTTTGCAAACCGTGCAATCCGTGCACCGTGCAAGGGCTTTGCAAGACTCAGAGAATACCCCTAATGTGGTTTGCAAATCTACGAGTTTTGTTCTGTTACGACAAAAACTTCTCATTAGGTCCCTCCGCTTTGTTTGACAACATTAAGGCGCACACCACAAACTGAAGGAGAAGCTCTGGCAAACAATGGCAAATGTGTAAGGGCCAAATTTTTTAAATTAATTTTTTTTTTTTTTCTAAATAAAAAACGCATGCCTTCTTATCTGAACAAGTGAATATAAAAAGCACTTTATAATTTTTGCTTCACTTTCTTCAGCAGGTATCATCGATGTGCACAATCAGAAAAGCTAACCGCTGAGCTAAGCACATCGCGTAAACTTTGTTTTTTTATCCATTTCCTTATTCTACTTACTCCAATCAAGTGCAGCTGATTTGAAAAAAAATTTTTCGTTTGAATTAGGTTTCAACAAAACCTTGTATCAATGGTTAAAAAAAAATCCGCACAAACTACAAAGATACCAAGTGAATCTGAGCAATGTAATTTCGATACACATATATATATATATATATATATGTAAATGGATTTTTCACTTCAGTTTTGCGCTAACTAACTTACTTGTGTCAATTCAAATGTAGTATTGCCATGTTCGCCAATATTTTTAGTTGTCTAAACTTTGAAAAGTCACCTTCCAACAAATTTTGCCAATTTCAAATAAAAACAATAGGATTCTTGATTTAAGCGCCAATAATAGACTTTCAACTTTATTTTGCATTTTTCACTTATTTTAAATTTGTTTTAATTGTCTTTGTTCTTCTTTTTAAACATTACTATTTATAAGAAACTTAAACGTATGTAACTAATTTTATCAGTCTATTTAACAATTTTTATTTTTTTTTTTAGTTTTTGTTCAAATTTAAATTTATCTCGTTTTACTATTTTGAAGTCAAAAAAGAAATCAAATGCCACTAAATTTATTTTAACCACACACACACACACAGAAGCGCACTTACGTACTAATTTCTCTCTAATGCTATTGAAAATTTTAGTTTTTGCATGCCTCGCTTTGCTAAGTGCTTAGATTTTAATAATAATTTAATAATAATTTAATTATAGCTAGTTAGCAATTTTACGTAGTTTGTTGTGTCGTTTAAGTTCATTAGTTTTGCTTTTAAATCTTTACAAATACAAAGTACATCTCTCTTAGTAAGTACATACGAGTATCGTCAGTACATGTCCTGCTTAAAAGTGCTATAGCAAGTGTCCTTACAAATTGCATTTAACTGCCTTCAAGAGCTGCCTATTTGCACACTTACAAACGTATGCACGTAATTAAATTCACTGGTTATACAGTCTGTCTCTACCGCTTGAACGCGTACAACACTTGTTCACACACACTCACACAACCACACACTCACACACACACACCCACACTTAAAAGTACATACAATTTTCATTGCGCTCTTGCTGCCTTTATTTGCATCGCTTACACATTCAAGCAGACCGCCATGCGAGTCTTACCGCCTGCAATGCTGCTGCCTCCCAAATCCAGTTGCTGTTACGCCCACAATGGCCCATTTAATGCCGCGCTCTCGTTCAATGACGAATTCGATTCGTAGTGGGCCAGTTGTTCGGTTGGCTGGCGATTGCCGCTACCCGCTGAGCTGGTGCTATTGTTGCTGCTGTTGGTCGCGCTGCTGCTGTGACTGTTATTGCTGCTATTACTGCTGTTCGAATTATTCGCGTGGGCGTTCGCCGTCGCGGGCGTCGTCGTCGTCGTAGTCGCCGCAGCGAGTGTCTCCTTTGCGGCGCTGCCTGCATTACCGCAACGACAGCTGATGCCATCGTCACTGGCTGCAGCTGGATGCTTGCGCGCGCCACAATTGCAGGGCTTCTTGCAGTTGTAACTGTTGAAGCAGGTGCCACCGATGCTGCCGTTGGGTGGCGCGGTGAAATTGGATGAGAAGCTCGGATGTAGGCCACCTTTTGTGACACGCTTTTGTGTGCCGCCATTGCAGCTGTCGCAGTTGTTGCTGGCGCTCAACTTCTGCTGTTTTGCGTAGTCCACACTGTCGTAAGTTGGTGCATTTCCGCCACCCACATGTCCGTTAGATAGGCCGCCCAAATAAGCGGGCACCGCGTACTCGTGCTGCTGATGCGGCCTCAAGTGATGGTGATGGTCGAGCGTTTTAGCGCCGCCGCCAAGCCCTATGCAACCCGCACCACCACCGATATTGTTCAGCAAATCGTTCTTGTGCAGCTTGTGTGACAGCTCGTTGAGCGTATTGAATTTACACGCGCCGGCAGCAGTGGGTATGGGCGCGTAACCTCGTGCGCCGACACCGCAATCGTTGATGGTCGCATAGTTGTTGCAGTCATTGTAGTGGGCCTTGTCAACGCTGGCGCCACCGCTCAGATGTCCATTAGGTAGACCGCCACCACCTACGGCGTTGGCGCCTGCAGGCTGGTATTCGTGCGCTGAGGCGTAAATGTTCACGGCTGAACGACCCGCCAGACAATTGGCGGTCATTGGTCGTTTGCGTATATGCGGCAGTGCTATGCGGAGCTTTTGCCAGAATTTCTTGTCATCCCACTCGAGACAGGTGCTTGTGCGCAAGTAATGACGCATATCCATGTCGATGTCGCGTTGCGGCAAGTCACCGTACAATATGAAGACCAAACGCTTGCGGCGCTTTACCATCTCGTGCAGAGCTGATTTATATTCGAAGCGCGTCCATTCGTTGTAGAGGAAATTCTTTGATAGTACCAACACAAATTGCTTGGCGCTCTCGGCCGCTTCTATGATGGCATCCGTCACATACGCATTGATATTCACGTCACGATAGTGAAGACACAACCGATAGCCAATGTCATGTTCGAGGGTTTGCGCCAATATTTGGTTAACGAAGTGCTCATCTTGCAGGCTGTAGGCGAAATATGCATCGCAGAGCCGGTCCTTGTCCAACGTCTCCACGAAGCCGTGCGCGTTGCGCCCCGTATAGCACATATTGAGCAGGCAATTGGAATGCGCCCACAATTTGAGCTCATGCCGATAGCAGAAGACGCCCAAAATGAGCACGAAGAAGCCGACGAAGGCACATGTGGCGACTAACAGCAGTGGAAGTAGATGTTGAATTTCACTTGCATGTGCATAAGTGGTGATTTCATCGCCGCGCAGCGTACACTTGGTGCCGTTTTTTTCGCGCAATACACTGGTGGCATTATTGTACACACAGGACACGCGTGCTGCATCCACAATCTTCTCGGCTGTCTGTGCGAGGTACGTGCGGAAGCGCATCAAGTAACTGCATTCGCAGCTCCATTGGTTGTCTGCCAGTCCGATTTCCACTAGGTAGGGGTTGAGTGCCAGCTGCCACACTTCGAAGTGAACCAGGCGGTTGCCGTCTAAACGCAGCACCTCAAGCTTACGAAGCGCTTCGAAGCTGCCGTTGCCTACACTCGATATGCGGTTATTCTGCAGATAGAGCTCTCGAAGGTTTTCAAGGTTGCTGAACTCATCGCCATGCACTTCGGCTATGTGGTTATCTTCCAGATGCAGCACCAGCAGTCTTCGCAGCCCACTGAATGTCGTGTTGTGCAGAAATTGCACGTTCGAGTTGTTCACGAAAAGTACGGCGAGATTTTTGCGCCCCAGAAAAGTGTGACCTGCAAGCTCAACGAAGTTATTGCCATCAATGTACAACTCTGTGGTGTCCATGGGTACTTTGCGTGGCATCTGTGAGTACCCAGCGCCGGAGCACTCCACAATATTCGTCGACCAGGTCTGATCGTGGAAACAAGTGCAGTTCGTCGGACAGGTCATTTCGCAGTCGCAGGCGTCGAATTCACAGCAATGGCAGACAGCGAAGCAGTGTGTCTTGTAGGTGCACAGGAAATGCTTCGGTTCGGCGTCGATGAGTGGTATGTAGGCGCGTTCTCGATTGTTCAGCAGCTTGCAGTAGATTGTTTCCAAATCCATAATACGCGGGTATTGACGCGATTTGATGTGATTGATCTTCTGCAGCCAGTCGATATTGCAGTCGCAGGTGAACGGATTGCCACCGATGTAGAACTCAGGAAGCGAACGGAGTTCATGTACAGGCAGTATTCGCAGGGACTTGATGTCTAAGGTTGTGATTTGGTTGGCATAGAGATCTACACGCGTCAAATTGGACTTGTGCATGAAGGTGTCCGGATCGACCATGTGTATGAGGTTGTCGTTGAGGAAGAGCAACTCGATGGAGTTAGGTATTGAAGAGGGTGAGATTCGCTGTATCTGATTGAAGCTGGCATCCAGTGTTTGCAACCGTATCTGCGTGTCCAAGCTGAAACGGTTTGAGAGTTCACCCAAGCGATTCTTGTGCAGATCGAGCCACTGCAACGTATGTGGCACATGCGCATAGTCAAAGTGCTCTAAACGATTATCGGAGATATTTAGCCAGAGCAAAGATGGCATATTACTGAACAAGCCATTTATCTCGCCTAGATCATTGCCATCTAAACGTATCGCTTGTATGCTTGAGGTCATCTCGAAGGCGCCTGGTTCCACAACCGCGATGCGATTGCGTGCGAGATTGAGTATCTGTAAGCTGGGCAGGTCTTTAAAGGCATTCATCGTTATGTTTTCAAGATAGTTGCCGATCAAACGTAGTCCGTATAGATTACCCAAACCCTTGAAGGCGTTGTCCTCCAATACGGTGATCATGTTCTCGCCGAGATCGACCGTACGTAGCAAGCGCATATTTCTCAAAGCCAGCGGCACTGTTTTAAGCTGATTGCCGTTCAAGTTGAGATCTTGCAGCGAGCTGCAGTTGCGGAAGGCTTCAGGATGCACACCGATCAAGGCATTATTGTCCAGTGAGAGCAGCGACAGCACGTACAGTCCATTGAGCGCGTAAGCGTCCAGGTATTTGAGGCGGTTATGGGAGAGCAGCAGTGTGTGGAGATTGTTCATTGGCGCAAATGTGTCAGCGGCGATATTCTCCAACTGATTGTGGCGCAAATTAAGAATTTGTAGGGTGTATAAATCGGTGAAAATTTCGGGTTCTAGCTTAGTGAGCTTATTGTGTGCCAAGTTGAGGAGCACCAGACGTATGAGGCCGACAAAAGTGTTGCGATCGATCCAAGTGGAAGTGATCTGATTGTATGAAAGATCGAGGGCCTGCAGCTGATCGAGATTTGAGAAGAGTTTCGGTGATAGCACGCTAATTGAATTATTCTGCAAGTACACTTCCTGTATCGAGCCAGCCTGCTCAGTGAACAGCTCGGAGGGCAACGCGACGATTTTGTTCGAGCTGAGATTCAGCACTTGCAAGTTCTTTAAACCACTTAAAGCTTTATCAGCGATCATGGAAATCTCGTTGTTGTTGACTTGCAATACGCGCAAGCGCCGCAGGGTACCAAAACCATTGGCTGGCAGCAGCACAAAGTGGTTGTACGATACATCCAGTATTTCCAGATCGAAATTGCAGCTACTATTGTTGCCGATTGTAGATTGTTGAGGCTTGGTGGAAACCTCAGGTGTGGCAGCAGTTGATTGCTCAGAGCCGCCCACGCCGGCCATTTGCTCCCTACTGCGTTCACGAAAACCCAGCTCGTTCACATCCTGCAGCCTATTCTCGCTCATATTCAACGAGGACAAGCCGCTCAGCGTGCAGAATATATTGTCCGGCAGCGACCAAATATTATTCGACGACAAGTCCAAACGCTCCAAATTCTTAACCACTGCAAAAGCATCCGCCTCAATGTCGAAGTTGATTGTGGGCCACAGAATATTGTTTGTGCGCACGGTGAGGTTGCGCAGCTGTGTCAGACCCTCCAGCACGTGGCGATTGAACTTAGCGAGCTTGCAGTATTGTNACTCAGCGCGCAGAATATATTGTCCGGCAGCGACCAAATATTATTCGACGACAAGTCCAAACGCTCCAAATTCTTAACCACCGCAAAAGCATCCGCCTCAATGTCGAAGTTGATTGTGGGCCACAGAATATTGTTTGTGCGCACGGTGAGGTTGCGCAGCTGTTTCAGACCCTCCAGCACGTGGCGATTGAACTTAGCGAGCTTGCAGTATTGTATGGAGAGTTCCTGCAGCCGCACCAAATGCGCAAAGGAACGCGCCTCCAGCGAACTCTTCGCCATGATTTCGTCGTTGCATAGCACATGCAGCGCCACCGTATGCTCGGCTGGTATGACGCTAAAGTTTGTTGTGTCGAATTCGCTATTGACAGTGCGCAGATTGCAAGTGAGCGCTATTTCGGGGTGCTCCGGTCCAGCGGCGGGCAGGAAGTGGCAATCATCGGGCGCGTCGTAGCGCGGATCCTGACTAGCTGTGCCGGCAAGCATGCCGCCCGCAATGCCAGGTTGCAGATTGGCGCCGCCGTAGTGTGTGGCTGTGGGCGGTTTTGACAGCTGGGAATTCGTCACACCAGCCTCGCCCATAATCGCGTTCGAGTGCTGCTGATGCGCTTGCTGAGCCTGCTGCTGTTGCTGTTGTTGCTTTGCAGTTGCAGCATGCTGCTTCTGCTGTGGCAGCTGCTGTTGTTGTTGTTGTTGCTGCTGCAAGCTAGGCGCTTGTTGCATCAATTGCTGCTGTTGCTGCATATTACCGCCAGCAATGAGCGTTAAGAGTAAAATGGCAATTGTGGCATATTGATAGAATGTTTGTTTTGATTGTTGGCTTTGTTGATGTCGTCGTAGGTAGTATGTGGCCATGGTGAAAATTCGCAAAGAGTAGTGAATGGAGTGACGGTGCAGTAATTAGAAACCAAGGTGAGTGAGGAGTGTGTTGCAAGGAAGTATGAAACTGGCAGTTAAGGGCTTCTACGTTTATCCGGCCTCAAATGCTAAGTGTTCTTGTCGTTGCTATTTTTGTTGCTTTGCGCATTTTATGCGTTCTTGCAGCTGTGTGAAGCTCACTCTAAATTGATTTTGCACATTTTACACACGCTTGCCACAATGCACTCAAGGTCCGCTTTTCAAGATAGCCTGCATCGGTTGATGTCCTTCGTCGCGAGCTGAAGGCAGTTTGCATAGATTTTCGTTTCAACTTTAAAATCGTAACTTCGACTATGCAATTTACTTGCAACGCACGTGCAACATGCACCGTTTTCGAGTTCAAAGTTTTGCTCACTGGCTGTTTTGCTGTTTGTTTTTTTTTTTTTACTCAACTTAAGTGTATTTTCACAGTTTTGTTTTCATGCTTACACCCACATTGAAATTAGAACATTTTCTATGTCCTTTAATGTTCATTAATTTCTCTCGCTTCGCCCATTCACTCAGCTTTTCGCTTCTTGTTTTCGTTAAAGTTCGCTTGCCACAAATATTTTTCGCATTACTTTTCACGAAGCATTTTTCTACTTTAATTTAGCATTGTCGGTCGTTCGCCCACTCAAGCACAAAGCGTTGAAACACAAAAATGGTATCACTTCGGCGTTTACGCCTTCGTGTCTTTCTATGTATGCATAGTCAATGTGGTCGCGCTGTGAGTGTGAAGTCCTTTGATCACCGTTACATTGCTATTTTCGGCACAAAATACAGTTCGTAAAATTTAGCGAAATTTTCCCGCACTCACATACAAGTCAAAGTGTTACAACACTTCCACACGCCGCACTTGCCACAAGGCGATTTTTTTCCGGAAGCGCACTTGTGTCTCTCTCGACTACGCTCGACCGTTGCCCATCAAGTTCACTAACAAAGTACAACTCCAGCCACAATGTGAATAATGTACATTTAATTAAATCAAATTAAATGCTAATAAATTTTCATTTGTATATAGAAAAATGCTGCTGCTTCGTCACACGCGGCGTGGCATTTATGAGAGTTCCAATTTGTAGATACTAATATTCACTTCGGCTACTCGGCTGCTGGAGCGTTTATCACGTGAAGTATGCTACTTTGTTGTATCTTTTTTTTTTGCTGTTGTTGTTAAACAAAGACGCGCCCGAAAAGTTTTATTTTCACACAGAACACAATTTAGTTACTCATTTGTTGTTTAGTATTATAAACTATATATATGTAAACTTCACTTTTGCAATTTCGTATTTGCTCAATATTTTTTTTTTTGACTTGAGTATGTAATTCTCTTTTACTCTACACCGAAATCCAATTATTTTTATACATATGAATGTATGTGCGAATCAGTTGCTTCGCTGCGCGTTAGTCTACAATACTTATAGCATTTACGTGTCCTGTACATTGGCGTTCTAATCGAAGACTGAACTGCTTGCCACGCTGAGGCAACCTTTTATAGTACAAAGTAGTAGAGTCGCCGCGTGCTGCATGTTGTTGATGAAAAGAGTAGCAGAGTTGTGTTTTGTTCGGCCGTCAAAGTGGTTGGGATGCCTGCCTATGGGCTGTATGCCGATTGGAGTTTAGCTGCGAGACGCAACTGGAAGAACCTTACGAGGTACATAGATGCTAACAAGGGGAGCACGCATACGTTGCCGAAATCGAGAGAAAGAGAGAGTGAAAAAGAGCGCACATATGAAATAAGTAGTAAGGAGCGCAGAGCTATGCAGCGGGAAGTCAATTTTTATGGCAAAAGGACTATGATGCGTGCCTACAGCTATGTACCAACAGTATAGTAGACAAATTTTATTTCTGTGAGAGTCGACTTTTTCTCTATTTTGCGTGCAGGCAACATTCAGTCCTTATTACTGTACGAATGTTCAGAACTCATTCGTATTAACCATTTTAGGGCAGCTATGAAGGCGCAAAGTCAGCTTTTGCACAAGTCTAAAAGGTATTGTCCAAAATTAGTTAGTAAGTATGACTTAATTAAGATTTTGTCCAATTTCTTGCAGTTTTCAGCGCCAGCTGAATTGAGGCCTTGGGAGACAGAGTTGACAGACATTTAAACAAGATTTAGGCACAGGCGCGAGACCTTTAAGATTTCTTTTACAATAATTGGTAGCATCACGTAGGTGCAATACCCTATTGGTTTTTTTGTAGATAGGCTCTTCTGGCTTTCATGACCTAAGCCAGCAAAAAACTAAACAAATTATTTAAGTGAGATCCGTGGCTCACTTGGTTCTTAGGTTAAGTTAGGTTGTGAAAGCTTAAATGAGGTCTTCATGATTCCACACGTCGGCACGTCGGTATATTAAGTAGGCCCTCTATTAGTGCCGGGAGAATGCACATCCCTCTAACCACGGTTTTACCAAACTGTAATTTTAATTCTGTTAAGCCACTTACCGTCCTGGATGGCTGGTGCAATATTTAGTACAGTATCCTGTAATAGAAAACAAGAATTCTTACTGCGGTCTTGGTAAACTTCAAAATTTGCTCAGTCCGTTGTTTGCAAAGACTTCCCAGTTATCTGGGATATTCGCTCATATTCCTCAGTGCATCATAAATTCTGGGTTGTTGGGTATTATCTGTTGACGAGTATAATGACTTACTATTTTATATAAGGCAAGCAGCCATTTCTATAGCAAAGATCTCCGCTTAACAGACCTCGCAGTCATCAGGAAAACGATGTGATAGCCTGACCTATCAGTTCTTCTACACCAACCATTTTTTTCATAATTTCCCGTCGGTGGAACGGTAGCTATATAAAGTATGATCGGTCGGATGTACATATATACATATGTATATTAGGGCGGGTCAATTTGTGTGGGCAACTTTTTAGACTATGCGCATATAGCACAGAAGTATTCTGCATATAATTTATGTATGTATTTGTTTTTACCCACAGAAACAACGATATCGAAATCGTAATTTCAGTGTCGGAAATATATCAGAAATAAACGTATCCGATATAGAAAACTGTAATAGCCTGGCTAGCTACATTGTGAAATAATCCGATGACATAATGACACTAAAAAATTTTAAAATATGTTCACTAAAATTTTACTAATGTAGAAATAAAGATTTTGGCAAGTAGTTATCGAATTCTATGTAAAATTTAAACGTTTTTAAGAAAATATATTCACTATTTTTAAAAGGTAAATGTTAATACAACTATTTTTTTTATACTCCCAAATTTAGGATATAATATTCCCTCTACCAAAAAAACTTAAATTGGGTAACGCCGCTTCGAATTTTTTACAATTATCAAAAATCTCCGTTTTAATCAAAATCTCGTTTATTGAAAGTACCTTCTTTTTTTAAACATGGATCTGCAGTATTAACTTGATGCGTGAGCTGTTGGGGCTAAGAAACTATCAAATGTGTAATTATCGCATTGATATTTTCTTCAACTATATTTACTAGTATAGGGTAAATATACTATTTCTTGAAAACAAAATGCAATATTTTTTCATATAAAGCATTGCCTTCTAGGCAACTGGGGTTCATTGAATTAAACATTTACTTATTTCCACGCAATAAAAATTGTTCAAACTAATTAGAAAAGCAATGACGGATATGTGTTTACCATTATGCATCTAAATAGCTAATGTAGACATATCCAAATATATATACATACAAACGTACATTCATATGTATACGAGTATGTCGGAAAACATTCCTGCCTATAAAATTCTTTAACTTAAGAAAATTCCTTTCACCTTCATATCACAACCCGCTCAGCAGCATAATAAGTCATCGTATTTTATAAGCGTGAATGTGATTTTACATACATACAAACATCCATATATATGTTTATGTGTGCATGCATTTCTCCCCACAAGAAAAAGTAGGGAAATTTTATTTTCAACTTTACTGTGAGCAACGACTTTTATTCTCTTGTTTTAAATAAAACTATTATCACTACTCTCTTTTATTTCTCTGCTCTCTAGAACAACAATTTCATCTTTATTACACCGAAAATTGGCTTTTAATTTGCTCTTCAGCCTTTTTTATTCTCTATATTCAAATGCCATATTTCGCAAAGTCGGATTGAAGTGCAGTGAAAAGCCAAACCAGTTAGAAAAAATACTAGTTCATTAACTAGTATGTGCCTAACAGTTCGACAATTTCGAAGAACTTAAGAAAATATATTTTTTTAATTAAATTTCAAAATTACAATAAAATCATAAATAAGAGAAAAAAGTTATAAAAAAACAAAAAAAAATATAATAGTAAAATGTGCCCTGCTCCAGGATTTTGAACCTGGGACCTCAAGCATATCACGCGAGTGATTTGCTCGGTCATCCATTGCGATTATTGGAGCGCCGCGAACAAAAAGACATACTTAAATATGCTTTTCACGGGGAATGAATTGGCAGAATATCAACTGGCATGATCATATTAGTATTTCTATGCATAGCCTACCAATTGACATCTCGTAGGACATCGCCATGTTAAAAATACCCGTTCCTAACATTGAAAAAGGATAGAACGTGAACTAGTTGGGCTGGAACGCAAACTGGTAGAATTCTAGTTCACAGCTAATAGCTTTCCCTGCAGGGTAGTTTCATTGCTTTGTTTGCTTGGTGTGTGTATGTGTTCCATTTGTCAGATGCTTAAATCCCTATTATGCTGGTCCTGCTGATTAACTGTCGTCCATATACAAATATGGAATAACATATAAATTATACATATATATATATATGCAAAATTGAATGCCCCAATTTTTTTAGAACATCGCCTTATTAAAACAAAATGTATTTTCGAATGTGAAAACGATTATCTACATTTTTCCACTGGGTTGAAACTACCATGCTGAACGGTGGATGAGTGTATATATATATGCACATATGTATGTACTTTGTACATATTCGTTGTGGTCTACTTGGTGAGCCGCGTGACTTGTCAAGCAGCTGTTGTCATAAATTCTGGAAACTCACCACACTAGGGAAGTACTCAGCACAGGCAAATCCTCAAACTGATGCTGTATTGAAAGCAAGAATCCATATTAAAGTATTAGTAGCTCTAAACATTTGCACGCATACATTCATACATGGTAACCTTCTCTATAGCGACAAAATATCATCAAAACGTAGCATTTTATTTGTATTTATTTCGCAATTTTCGTTGCTCCTTTTAGGAGTAGGTAGTCGCACAGCATGTGATTTTTTTTTTAACTCACAGTTGGTTCGCTGCTCTAACATTTCTTACAGTGCCGGCTAATGTAAGTACACTGCTATATTGTCACACACTTACAATGTTAGTTTTATTTTTGTTTTTTCTTTAGTTTTTGCTTTTGGCATTACTACTTGCTTTACTTAAATTTATTTCACTTCCTTGGCAGGACTCTAGTTCAGCTGCATGTGATTTGTTACTATACATACATATATGTAGGTATGTACATATTAGTAAGTCTACCAAGAAAGCTGGCTGTAATATTTTTCTCTCGTTCTTCCAACTTTCCTCTTATATGTGTATGCTTATTAAACATGTTCTGATAATGAAAATCTATGTTGTGTATCCCAGCCAGCAAAATCATCGTAAACGAGCTTGTACTGGATATTTTCTCGAGGAAAAACCGTCTTAAAAGTCATTTATGATAGCAGTTTACGATTCGTATTCGAGTACTTTTTCGCTTGAAATTGTCGAGCGCCTGTGAACAGTCGTAAACGGATCGAAAAAGTATTCGTATGCGAATATTTTATATTATAAAATATTGAGGTTAAGGAAAACTTCCAACAGAATGAAAATTTTTCCTTGTGCTGACAAATTACTGCAATCCTCTTTCTTTTACTTTTTTTTTGTTTTATCGTTTACGAGCCTTTCTTTAACTTTTCGCCGATCGAGAATCCATCGTAACACATAATGTTCGTAAAATGTACGTTTTCTTGTTGGCCGGGATTGTAAGCCATACGTATGTATTCATTGAAGTGGGTCTATGCCTGCTACACCAAATATACAAAAAATGTATGTATGGATGTATGTATGTATACTAGAGTGGTCCAAAAAAATTAAGTGGGAATTTTAATGCCGGCACCCCCTAGGATTGTTCCATATCGAAAAAAATTAACCCTTATTTTTTTATTTTGATATCAAAAAATATTTAGGGGGTGCTCAAAGCGCTCAAAGTTTTCCATGTATTTTATATGGAGAAAAAAACCATTTTTCATAAAACTCTTAAAAATCAATATTTTTCAATCGGAAAACTGTGCTTCTCTTCAGGAGACTTCCAGTATTAATATCCAATTGTTTATTTAACCATTTTTTATGATTAAAGATTTTTCCATTGCATTTTCTAGGGGTTTTGGGGGACCTATAAAATATAGTTAGTATGAAAAAATGGTTAAAGAGACAAATGCTTATTATTAGTGGGAATCTCCTGAAGATAAGAAAAGTTTTCCGATCGAAAACTGTTGATTTTCAAAAATTCTACACTATTTCTACGAAAAGTTGTTTTCCCCCATATAAAATGCATGGAAAACTTTGAGCGCTTTGAGCACTCCCTATTTTTATATTTTTTTTTCAAAATAAAAAAAGGGGTATACTTTTTTCGATATAGAACAATCCTAGGGGGTGCCGGCATTAAAAATCCGACCTTATTTTTTTACATACATTTTTGGACCACTTTAATGTATACGTTAACATACCTCGCCTATCTGCAACAAGCACGATAGCAGACGCTGCAATAAGTATTAAGTAGTTACCTTATACATAAGTATTAGGGTGGCCCTTAAATATAGGAAACCAACTTTTACATTAGGTTTCTCAAGCCTCGACTCCCACGTCGATGCTACTATAGTCGAGGATATCACATACAAATTATGACCCCGATTGGAGTCGGCTAAGGCATGACTCACTAGTGTGAAAATTCAGATTACCCTATGAAGACATCCTAACCGACTCCAATCGGGACCGAAATTTTTAAGTGATATCTTCGACTATAGTAGTAACGATTTTGGGCATTTGATGAAAAAATAATTAATTTAAATTTGTTGAGTATCCATAGCGGAGTCGTAGTAGTATCGATTTTGGGTATTTAGTGAAAAAAAAAAAATTAATGTTTTCAGACTCCATAGAGGCTTCTCAATTTTGCCCCCTACGCGACATGCCTTAACCCTCTCCAATCGGGCCCAAAATTTATATGGAATACCCGTGACCGTGGTATTACCGATTAAAAGGGTACGACTGAAAAAAATTGGTAATTTGATTTTAGGGACCACCCTACATATGTATAGGTGATAATAACATTTTGGCGCTTATACCTTTGCTAAGTGTTTGGCAGAGCTTCTACTCGAATTTGTGCTGTCCAAAGCATTGTATACAAATATCTACCTTTATATTATACAAATTAGGTTCGTATATATGTATGTATATGTAACTATAAATACACAGAGTTGCGTTTATATCGTATATAAAAAATCTAAAAGATCAATTAAGGAACTAGTTCCATATTAAGCATTTAGAAACAACTCTAATTCGACTGGGAAAAACTTCACTTCATAGTTAACAATATTCCTCGGTATATGAAGTGGAAGTATACATTTGCTCAATGCCGTGGAAATGCAATGGATAATACGGGAATAGGTGTAGTAGAAGCGTAAGCAAAGAATAATTTAAACTATCCGGCATCCTCCTAACTAGTTCAACAATAGCCACAACCTTATTATAAAAATACTGAATTATCTGGCAAGTGAGGGCAAGTAAACGGGGAAGCCGTGGCCCCAACAATTTCAAAGTTATTACCAAAAACTTATCGAACTTTTCACGAACTTTCTATTCTGCACGTTACCGATAATTTTGTAACCGGAAAATTTTACTACCAAACAATGATACCACTTCTTGTCATTGCGATTCTTAGTACGTTGGTAGTGCAGTTAAAAAATTCAGCGATTCAGCTATGAAAATTTGAGAAAATTCTAGTATATTTAGTATATTTAACGGCGCAATATTTTGTTAAAAATTTGTGTTTTTGCAAGCGCTAAAAAATTAAGAAAGGGCGCTGAAATTTTGCCACAACTATTTTTTTTACCGAAAATTTAATTTTCATATGGGACCGAAAGAACAAAATCCATTTCATTTGACAAGATCTAATATACATTCAAATACAGTATCTCAAATTTCGTGCAATTACCCTGGAAGTCGTTGATATCAAAATGGATTGCGTAGAACGATTGAATATGGTATGTTTAAACTAGGATGTTTGGTACTAAAGCTTTAGTCTATTTGGTGTTTTTTGGCTTATCTGATCACTTTTGTTTCATTTCTAATAATTATGTGTATATTGTAAATGACTGCCGCAACCAAACTAATTAGGTGAATCATTTGTTGTGGTAGGCGAGTGATTAGACGAGTTAGCACCCAGGAAACCCCCTAGAAGCATAACAATATTAAAGAAAGGGCACCAACATCCAGATACTAGATTATTTTCACATAGGAAAAGCCAATTCAAAACGTTAAATGGATAAGGAGCCAAAAATGTACCAGATGCGCGCTACCTCATGACTAGTTCGATTAACTGCAGGGTACTCATTTGACAAGCCTTTCATTAGCACATACTTGTGACATCGCAAAAGCTCCTCTTTTCTAGCTACTTGAAGCGCTTCCGATGTCATTTTGCTTGTCCACGCACACAAAAGCATCTACATTAATATATATGTAAATTATTGTTCTCACATACCTATAAGGGCAATATCACTCTTTGTATCACCGCACAAGTGTTTGTAGCTTTTGCAGCATGTTTTACGCTAGTTATGTACATACATATGTACATGGGGCGTTCCATACCAAAATGGACGGCGTTCACACTTTATGTGTATGATTTGTTTCAAATTTTTAGGGTTGATGGATAAACAGAAATAATAAACAAATATGAAATTTGAGCTTGATTAATAAATTTTTAAAATCTTTACTGCACAAAAACAAAAACAAATCGATTTAATAGTTTTCCAAAAATCTCGAGAACGGGGAGAGGAAAAGATTAAGAATAAAATCACACATATGTACACACATCCAAATTCTCTATTTAAAAAAATAATTTAAATTTTTTTTTCTTACAAAATTTTTCACATACAAAAAAAATGAAAACAAATCACAATGGTAGCTGAGACTATTGCGCAATATTTAAGTATTTTTGCACTTTTTTTCTTATGGAAAAGGCCATTTTTGCAATCGCTCAAAACTTGCACTTTATTATACTAAAATTTAATGGGCCACAAAACAGCATACTCAAAAAAATTTAAGAAATTTGTAAGTTCGTAATGTACTCATTTCACTCAACTTAGGTGTAAAAACAAAGTATAACTCGAATTATTGTAGAGTGCACTCCATGATACTATACTTAAATAATGCGCAATACTCAGAGCTACCATTGTGATTTATTTACATTTTTTTGAGATGTCAAAGATTAAAAAAAAAAAATTTTAATGTTTATTTTCATAGAGAATTTTGATGTGTGTATATGTGATTTTTTTTAATCTTTTCTTCGCCCCGTTCTCGATATATTTGGAAAACTATTAAATTGATTTGTTTTTGTTTTTGTGCTGTAAAGTTTTTAAAAATATATTAATCAAGCTCAAATTGTATATTTATTTATAATTTATGTCTGTCCACCAACCCTAAAAATTTGAAACAAATCAAACACATGAAGTGTGAACCCTGGAACGTCCCGCATACACACTGGCATGCAAAGCAACTTGCATAGCTCGGCAGCAGGATGAGCGTTGTAATTATTACTGAAATATATTGACCTCATTATTTAGTAGGTGCTTGAAAATGCCTTCGACAGACACAAAATGCTACACTTGCGAGCACGTACAATCAAAACAATGTAAGCTTTAGTGCACAAATAAGATATCAGCATACATACATATTTTCAAAAATCTACATGCATATGTATGTACATACCCTGCAGGGAAAGCTACCAGTTGTGAACCAGAATGCTACCAGGATATGTAGATATTTGACGCTTACACCTTTGCTAGTACTTGGCCGAGCTTCTCCTCCGATTTGTAGTCTGCGCATTGTTATTGTCACACAAAGAGGAGGGGATCTCTGGTTTTCACAGTTTTACACTGCCACTAAACGGGAAATGGTTTTATGAAATAGTTTTTTATGGCTGAGCAACACTCGGAGGTTTGCCATTGCTTGCCGAGGGGCGACCGCTGTTGGAATTTTTTTTTCTGATGTTGCTCTTACCAGCGAGCGTACCCTGGACCTTAGGAGTGGTAGTGCTTACCTCTAACCACTTGACTACGGATGTGTATACATATGTACAAAAAAACCTCTATTGTAGACATATTTGTGTGCGAGAAAATTGCAATAACCCCATTACATGAGCATTATATGTACCTACATATGTATTCCTACAAGCAACAATCACGGGATATCTGAGCTATTTGCTTTTAGGTAGTCCTTGGTGTGTCTGCAGATACTAACGCTTATGTGTATGCATTTAAGTGGAAGTTAACTACGAGTGCACGCAGCTTATTTTACATCAAGTTTAATAACCCCATATTTTTTATTGACTTTCGTTTTCATTGGCCGATTAAAGGCTATAAGCAAAATGAAAATATTTGCATACCAAAATGTAAAAAAGTATATAATGTTTACTGTTTGTGTACATATGTATGTATGTATGTGTACATATGCGTCTACTAGAAAAGGTATGGAGCGGAGCCTATTTCGTAGAAATTTTACTCGCTTTGGTTTAATATTAGGAATATGCCTGTACAACTTAGCCTACTAAAACAAAAGACAGGTCTTAGGTATATACTTGAGTGTATAAGTACTTACGTGACTTGCTTGAAATGAGATCTTATATTAATATATCTAGTTAAATCATTAACTATAACTGTTAACTGTATAGTTTGGAGAACACTGAAAGAGTGTCAATCATCGAAGTGGCAATTTTCTAAGTTTCCATACCTTCAATAAGGAGACTTAAGCGCGTTTCAACAAATCACGAGAATCAGCGGAACATTTCATTCAGGCAACTCATCATATATAGGCTTCGACTCTGATTTAGTAGAATCGTATAGCAGTCGTAGTGGTACTACTGCATAAATAGCTGTTGCTACACTTGTCCTTGCTGCTGTCACTTGTGGCGCATGCAATAAATTGCAGTCTCAATGGCGAATTAAGCTTAAAAGCATCGCTACGCAGTGGTTGTGTTGGGTGACACCGAGTAGTAGTTGTTGTTGCAATAACCACAATGCCACACGCCTGCACGCAATTGCAGTTACAAGTAAGTCGTTTAAAATCCCAAAAGGTGGGTTGCACGTGCGTTTACCATGCCACAGAAGACATGCTGTTACCATTGGCGCTGCAGCCTTTGTTGTTTCGGTGCGCTCGTATTGAGTGTCGCATCCCATTAGCTTGTAGCAACAACGCTGTGAACAATCTAATATATGTTTTAGCATAGCCCTACTTAGACTGCAGTTTCGATGGCCAGGGTAAAACGCTCATTACCAAATTTATGGTTACACAAAACTCTAAATGCGCGCAATGGCGGAAACTATCGCAACTAGTAAAGGAGCAGCTAGCTGCTAACAGGACGAACAAGTAGGTGTATTCCCCCCCTAAACTATAAAATGCCTTGAAATCTTCGAAAATCTCGAAACCTTTGCTGAATGTCGAAATACATATGTACATATATGAAAAATATTTTCCAGTGCCGTATCTTTCAAATTTAATTCAATTTAATTTAAATGCAGCAAACACGTTTTACTGATTCTCGCAATTTAGAACTTTAGAATGCAAATCAAAAACTGACGTTGAAAGCCAAACATTTTCTAATAATTTTGTTGTTATCAAAATTTTACTACCCAAAAGTACTCAATCAATTGTTTATGTAATAATTCTATTACGGATTTGTTTGCTTGTGGAAAATGCCAGCTATTTGCAGACTAATCAAAATATATGTACTATGCAAAATCACACACACACAAACAAGCACAAGGTTCCCTCTAGGGAAATCCACTAGTACCGAATGGTGCAAATCTAATGAATGTAAAACAATAAGTAGTTGACTTTGGTCTGTGGAAGAAGGGTAAGCGGCGGTGCCGAGCTAACATCCAACTCGTTATGGCTGAATCTGCCGTGGAATCCTAGTCCTGTAAACTTATGTACAGATGGAGCGAAGCTGCATGGGAAGGTGGGTGGAGGTGTCTTCTGCGAAGAACTCTCCATAAACTTTGAATTTAGGCTACCGGATTACCGCAGTGTTTTCCAGGCTTAGGTGGCCGCGATAAAAGAGGCTACGGATTGGTTGCTCTCTACTGTAACACCTTTTAAGGAGGTGAATATTTATTTCGACAGCCAAGCAGCTTTCAAGGCTCTTGGCTCCTTGACCATGCATTCGAAAACGGTGAAAGAGTATCTCTGACTTCCTTACCGACCGCATCGGATTACGTCGCTGTTAAGCTTATTTGGGTTCCAGGTCACAGCCAAATCGCTGGAAACCCTTTGAGGAATTACTTCCGGATAGAGAAGGTCTCGGGGCTCCCTTGACCTCGTGAGGTCTGCTTCTGGACAGTTGGGCGTTCGGTCAACTTAGCGAGTGCTGAGTGAAGTCCTGGTAATGCAAGGTGGCAAAATCCTTTTGGCCACGTGTAGTCCGAAAGCGGTCTGGGGAGCTCTTAAGACTAAGCAAGTTACATCTCCCGCTATTGGTGGGAGTGCTAACTGGTCATTGCGCGATAGGTAAGCATACCGTAAGGCTAAATATCGTCGATGACCCTTACTGCACCAGCTGCATGGAGGATGATGAGGTGGAATCATCTCAACACCTACCGCTCTGGTACCCTGCCTTTGCGAGACTAAGGTTAAGGCACCTTTTTCACATTCCCGATGAGCTTTCGGGAATGGACATCAGTTGCTTGTGATCTTCGTTGCGAGCACGGAGCGTTTCTCTTGCAAGAAGCCATAGGTGTCGTCATTCTCCCTTACCTTCCCCTTCTTTTCCCACCTCTGCGTCCTTTTCCCTCTCCAGGCTAGCAGGCATACAATTGCACTGATCTGAATGAAGCCGTCCAGTACCAGCCATAGAAATGAAACTACAGACGAGCTAGCTCGAAACGGAATAAGTGGCGAAAGAGCCACATATGTATGTAGGTCAAGGAACGCATGTTGGACAGACTCATTTATCATCAAATTGTAAAGGAAAGATTTGTCTCGTTCAACTGCCATTTTCATAGGCCACTGAACCCTGGGCACTCATGTTGTAGGTCTATGACTGGAGCACAGCTTTATTTTTATAAGACGCAGGAGAAATGGCAGAGGAAGATTTTCAACCGACTTCAAAAAAAGGAGGAGGTTATCAATTCGTCGAAATATTTTTTTTTTGTATGTTACCGAATAGTTTTGGACCACGTTAACCGAATTCTAATCACTTTTTTTTTGTTTAACGAAAGGTGAAAACTCAGACGTAGTCCCATACTAATTTGGTTTAGATCCGAACATTGGATCATGAAGAAATTAACGATAGCCGGGTTTGTTTTTTGCCTAAAAATTACTTGTTTATTTTATATAAATGACTGCCTTCTGCTAACTTCTTGATGTCTGTTTACTGGTTATTGTAGTTGGTATTATCACCACTTATGCCATGAATAGTGTCCAACATTTGACCTTCATGATATATGCGGATTTTGTATCCCATTGAGCATTTTGCTTATTGAATTTACTAATAATATCTCCGTGAGAAAACATTACTAAATGCTCATAGTATGTCAAGGAAGATATCTGTCGAATATTTTCCTTATATGAAAATGAGTATTCTTGCTTGGGCAAGTCGACTTATAGTCAACTAGCCTTTCAACCCATTTAACATAAACAAAATGCTGCTTATGGGTCGATAGCCAATCGCAATATGGGTTTCACATCTAATCCAGAAAATGCATTAACCTGCTGAGATTTTACCTGCGGGGACTTAACGTCCATACACGCATATGTACATACGTTGCGGATGGCCCATTGGTGTGCAGCAATCGCATATTCACTTCGAAACATGTTTACAATAGTCCGCAACGTTGTTGATATATTTATGAAATAACGATGAAGTCATGTCATGTGAAATTGAATTATCAACAACAAAAATATTAAAACAAAAATAAATAAATGGCAAAAGCTTGTCCACACGCGCAGTTATCGAACGTAACAGAAACACATATGTACATGTACATACATATGTATGCCATTCATAGTGCAACAGTGCATGCTGTATTTAAGAAACGTTATTATTTTAATAGCGACTAAAACTAAAATGGCAAGGAATAACAACTAACTAAAACATCGGCCAAATACTGTTGTACATACATACAAAAAAAAGCGATTAGTTTGGAAAAAATCAATATATGTAGTTGACACATGCAACAACAAATTCACACACGGATATTCATATATACATACATATATGTATTTACACATACAAATAAAATATGTATTTACTTTCAAATTCATTTTGTGAATTTAATCTAGAATATCGTTACCTAAAGGCGAAAAGGTGCTAGTCCATTTTTTTTTAATTATTCAGAAGAGACGAAAACCCCCCTTAACTGTAAATTATCTGCCATTCTGTATTATAAATTATAAATTGGAAAACAGTGGACTTAGCACCTTATCAACTTTAGGTGGCGATATGTATGTACGTATATATATGTAGCGACTTGCGCCTCTACAAATAGTTACTCATACTCAGAGAT
>NW_016166039.1:22671-25487 GCF_001687245.7 Rhagoletis zephyria | reverse complement strand
ATATTAATAAAATGTTTTCACACGATATTGAATTATTTCCAATCACTTACCGATATTCCACTTTATAGCTTTGGTCACTGAAATTTTCCGGCATCACTTCTTCGTCCAGCAAGCCATTCGCCACCTGTGACGCACTGTCATTCGCTGGCGGTGGCAGCGTTACTTCCTCATTCACGTTAAAGGTGCACGTGCAGGATCCTTGCTCCAACAGAATGTTTGTGGGCGCGCAGTGTGTATCGCTGGCGCTAAGGCGCGCATAATGTAGGCCAGCACAAAAGAATGCCACACAGCAAAGCAAGACGGCCAAGAGCGCTAGCAAATATGAATCGGTGCGTAAAAATTTAAAACAATTCTCGCGCACTTTGTGGCGTTTTATACGCTGAAAGCGTACAAGCACAAGTCCAAGAATGCCAGCAAGCAGGAGCTGTGGAGAAAAACGAGAAAAAAATTGAAAAAATTTGTGATTAACAATTGTGTGGGAAAAATGTCTGAACAGTCTTGCAAATCTAAATTTAAATTCTTGCATACATGGCATCCGATTATGGGGACCAAAGTGTTAAGCGAAAGTCTTACTGATTTCTTTGGCTGCCTTATAAGGTACACCCTTTTCTCTACCTGGTTTACCTCCCACCAAGTGAATGTTGTAGGTTTCTTGCAACGGCGCACACTGAGAAAAAAAGCGTAAATGTGTGAAAAAAATCTGCCCACTATTTATTCAGATCGTAACCGATTTCGATCACTTTTTAATGCTTGTTATTGATTTTACTTTTAGATGCGCCGATAACTTTGTAGCTAGTGCTAAGTGTTAATTGTAATTTTGATTATAATAAGTAGAAAATAATAATAGAAAAAACGTTTAGCTAGTGATACGCTTTGTTGAGTGATCGCGAAAGATTCTCATTAAACTAACCCAAGTTAAAGATTCTAGTTAGACTTCATAATTCATTTTGAAAAGTAAAATGAAGGCCACGATCATAACTGAAATTAGAGCGCGCGGCCACCTAAAACCACACCCATTAAAAATTCAAAGTCCAAACTTTATGAAAACTTACCCAAAGTCCGCCAACAGGGAAAGTAAATAAATAAATAAATATCTAATCGATCTATATAGTACTGCATTTAAAAGAAAAACGTTCTGTCTAGTTATCTAGTATGTTGAACAGTGCTCTGTTCGGAAGCCTTCGAAATAACCGTACAAATATTAAAATTATTCACTTACCACCAAGCCGCTCCAGTAGGGATTATATTGTATGGCCGTATTGGGTGCCAAGCAGAATATCCATATTGCTAAGAATGATATTAGTAGACCAACTAATATTTCCAGTATGAGCAACCAGCGGGCAAGATTCGGATATTTAAAATTCAATGGATTTGGATGCTGAGAAGCTGTTGTGTACAAAGAACGAACCATTTTAGAAATATGTATGTATGAACTTGTTTTAATTTTGTTTGATAGAAGTGTTGTTTGTTCGCTAAAAGTTTCTTGTCTACTAACCGCGCTCACTTGAGTGGGGGCCTAACAGACCGACTATGATCAAATCGTTTTAGTTACACTACTAGTTTATTACTTACATTAGTATATACATACTTACATATATTACATTAGATTACAAAAACAAGATTGCGTTTGTTGTTGTTTATTGATGATGATTGCCTTTGCCAGTTATTAACATACATAGTACTACGGAAATAAATTGGCTACAATGCAGCGGTGCAATTACAAGTAAAAAGTCAATGAGCTTATGTAGTTTTGTACGTATAAATTGTAGTAGCATGAACTTAATTATAAGTAATATGTATTTGATTAGTAATTAATTTTGTTTTATATGAATTAAGGAGGTTCACTCTTATTTTTTCAATTTTTTTATTGCGTTATTTTACTGTAGAGCTTTCTTCTAGCGAAGTCATATATTAAAGGCGACCCACCCTAGTGCAGCTCATTCGGTATGAATAAAGCCAATTAACTTTGAGTTAGTATGTAAAAGTACAGAGTCATCTGAGTAGTAATAAAAGGATTAATGAGATCAAGCAATAGGTTATTAAGAATATACATATTTGATAAGCAATTACGGCAGTAAGTGTATTAAGATCACGCAAGTTTAATCACCATTGGAAACACATGCATATCAACTAATCCAAGTGTAAACGTTTAACAGTAATAATATTTTTTTTTGATAAAAAGTCGAATCCAGTTTCCTTTTTTTTAAGTTGGTTATTGCACTACATTTATAGTATGCAAACGATCAAACACCTTGCCACTTACCTGGATATGATTTGTTATTTACAACTAGCATGCGACTGTGCCTTAAACTATTTCTTGTTGGAGTGTGGCGTCCGGCGATTTTACTACCTTTTATATTCTGCGGTACTGTCGTGGACATGTAGACGGCCTATAATGGGATAAGAACAAAGGTATACAATAAAACATTTTGTTTTAAAAGGCACTATGGTTAATACAATGAAACGAGGAAATATAGGATTTGGGGTTAGTTTTGGCCTTAGCTGAGAGGAACGAGCCTCCAACTGAAACACAGCACCGAGTACCTCGAAATAAAATAAGATAACAAATTGTCGTGGCGTCTGAACATAGAGGAGAAGGCGGAGAGAGCCTCGGTTGAATTCAATGCATGTAAAAGGATACCTGGGCTGCCTACAGCCTTCCCTTTCATACATACCCACATACTAGGGTAGCCAACTCATATTTGAGAATTCCCCGATTTCAATAATGAAATTCCCAGATTTTGCCCGAAATTTCGTAAAATTCCCCAAACATAGATGTGTCCTTATTTACAAAAAAAAAGTGTATGTTTTTTTTT
>NW_016166039.1:0-22571 GCF_001687245.7 Rhagoletis zephyria | reverse complement strand
AATTAATATACCCTTGTGCACAAGTGCGCTCGGGTATAAAAATGTATACTTGTATATAATATTATTTAGTGGCACCAAATTTTGACAAGGTTTTATTTACAACTATTATTATTTATTTATTTTTTCGGGTATTTAATTTTTATAAAAATATAGTTTATTCTTTAACGAATNCCTTGTGCACAAGTGCGCTCGGGTATAAAAATGTATACTTGTATATAATATTATTTAGTGGCACCAAATTTTGACAAGGTTTTATTTACAACTATTATTATTTATTTATTTTTTCGGGTATTTAATTTTTATCAAAATATAGTTTATTCTTTAACGAATACCGTATAAATCCGTGCTTCAAACTTTTTAATTAGATCTTTTAGAAAGATTTTTAGTATGCAGTTTTNTATTTACAACTATTATTATTTATTTATTTTTTCGGGTATTTAATTTTTATAAAAATATAGTTTATTCTTTAACGAATACCGTATAAATCCGTGCTTCAAACTTTTTAATTAGATCTTTTAGAAAGATTTTTAGTAGCCCACTTAATTCTAGTACATAAAGTGCAAATTACAAGTGGCTAAAAATTTCGGTTTTAGATTTGTTTGCCGAAGGTGTTGCGATTTTCTTTCATATAAAAATAAATTGTGTTTATATGAAACCAAGTGCGACAAAGAAAATTCTAAAGAATCAACTACCGTTAGCCATTTGAAACTTTATTATATTAGAATTGAACGAGCTACAAAACTGCATACTCAAAATCTTTATAAAAATCTAATTAAAAAGCTCAAGCTCGAAATTTTTACGAAAGTTTGTTCAATTTGTTTTCTAAAAAACATATTCATATATAATATATAAAATTCAGTCCAAAAGTAATAAAAAAACTAAAAGAATAGGTACATAAATGTTTATGGCTCAGCGTTTTAAATTCCCGACAAAAAAGGTCAATTCCCCGATTCCCCACGACAAACTGAAATTCCCAGCAAATCGGGAAACTCGCCACGAGTTGGATTCCCTGCCACATTCGTATTTTAAAGTAACGGGAGTGTTCTTCAACATTGCGTGAATGCACGGATTCAAGGGTCCTTCGGATCTGGCAACACTATGGACGTGGTCTTTGTCTATGTTAGACCATTTATGGTTCAACATAACCTAACCGCTACTATTTTAAGTATGTATCTTCGCGACAATCGTTACCCCACGTCTCCACCTTCTACAGATGCTGTTAAAAAAGCTGTGGTAAGACAGAAATGTCAGGTGGAGACCGCAAATTTGCACTGTTAGCCATATCTGTTTTGCCAAATTGCTTACCATCGCTGTCTTAACATCAGCTGTCATTTCATAGTTGGACAACTCAGTTTGGGTACAGACCGATCTGATCGGCTTGATGCCAGTTTGAAAGTGATATGTTAAGACACAAAGTCGCCCACATGAGAGAACGGGACAAAGTCAAAACAGAAATTTTATGGTAAGACATATTTGGTAGAAAATGGAGACGTGGGGTTAGGCCAATATTAGGTGCATTAGTGAACAGCATTGAAGAAGAAAACGTTTCTCAAATGAGTAGAGTATAAATAGAATGGAATACAGATATTTAAAATACAAATACAAAATAAAAAACATTCGTATTTGTATTTTGTATTTAAATTCTGTTTTTACGAGGGTATATTGTATTTGTATTTTAAGGACTTTTATAAGCGGTATTTTTATTTTGTAATTTTATATACTTTCCACTTTTCATTATTCATCATATCATAAACAGCTTCCCATTTTATAACAATGCCATTAATTTTATTGACATTCGAAAATCTCTATTTTCGGATTACCAAAAATAGGTTTTTTGTCGAACATCAACAAGCTTTATCCATCACTTAAAATATCAGAGAGTAAGAAAAAATTCCCTCAAACTCACTCTTAGGAGAGAAAATTGCAATTTCTTCGGTTTTCCTAAATCGACTTTGACGATTGCATTCCGCTTACGAATACAGTTATAATCAGGGTGTCCAGATTGTTTAAATAAAAAAGCGCATTTAAAAAAAATGCCAACTTTTTGGTAAATATATAAAATTCAAGAAATTGATTAACAAATTTTTTTTTTTAACAATGACATCTTGTCATAGAATAGTTTTTAAAATCAAAAAAGAATATAATACCTTCAGTACAACTTCAAGTACAACGCTATAATAATGCGAGATGAGCTGCATACATATGTATATCCACAATTTCCTTAAAATATCTATACATCTTGGTGTCTGAACCATTTCCTTTTGTATGTTGTTATACATATGTATATTGAGCTATTCGAATCTTTTCATTTTCTAAAACTAGCATCTAAGCCGTGGTTGCGCACGATTTGGCATTAAGGCCCAATTTCTCATGAAATGAACAGCGAAAATGATATGCACGTCGGTATAAGAGAATAAAATTGCAAGAATTTCGACTTAAGCCATTAAAAAATTTTGCGCTTGCAAGTGGCAAAAGTGTGCTGCAAATCAAATACATTTCTTATCTCTCAAAATTTAGAAAGAAAATTTTAATTTTCTCAATTTTTTTATTTACATATACTTATGTACTGTTATACTATACATACATACATACATACATACATAAATATTTTCTCTAATTTAACGGTACATGACTACTTACTTATATACTAATATTGACATTTTTCTTATTAACAAGTTCTATTCTATGTATTTACAATTCAAGCGTCCTTCGCACTTCCCTTAAGTGTCGACAATATTGAAACCGATTTAATTTACGTAAATTCAATCGACGTCTTGCCAAAGAATTTCTGCTTTTAGGCGTTTCAGCAACGTCAGCAAGAGGAGGTGGTAAGCACCACTTGTATTGGTGAATATTTTAACTCACTGAATTCATGCTTAATGAGTTTAATTTCATTGTCAACTGCCAACGCTCCAGCTATGAAGGTGATTGCTCGAATAAATCTTAATCGATTTATGGCTATAGACATCTGTATGTAAAATTTTAACAGCATTGAGGTTAATAAAAGGGCGAGCAAGTCCAAATGCTTAGCAAGCGAAACATTTACAACCGACATTTTCCAATTTTTTTTTTATATTTCTTAGCATCAAAGCGTCTCTAAAAGCGAACTGACATTTTTTGGACGAGACGCATCCTTTTATTGCAAACTATGCTATGCAAAGAAGAATGTATGTACATATGTACATACGTATCTACTCTCATATGTATGTATGTATGTATGTAAGTAACCGTAAGGTATCGAAGTTTTGTTTACATTGTTTATCACNTGAATCGACATACTTTAAGCATTGTTGACGCTATTTCCATTTGAATGAGGAAATAGCGTCAATGACTTTATTTCCAAATTTTTGTTGACTTTATTTCGCTTTTGAAAAGGTAATAATGTCAATTGACTTTATTTCGCACCAGGGTGGGAAATAAAGTCAATTGACATTATTTCCATTGACCTTATTACCTGTCACCCACTTAACATTGGCAAGTGCAGTAATCAATTGCTAAAACAATAGCAGGTAGGCTCCGTTTGTTTGTCTGCAGTTGCTCATTGCAGCGTGTTGTGACGATATGACCCTCAATGCTAAGATTAAAAACAGAACATTAGGGGTATTCACGATCCGGTGCATACTGTCTAGCATGGTGCATAGATAGGATGAATAGCATGATTGTTGTTGTTTCATGTGTTCAAACAACAGCAAAATTAGCCAATCATGCTATTTATACTATCTATGCACCATGCTAGACAGTATGCACCGGATCGTGAATACCCCTACTGTAACATAAATATGTATGAATGTATGTATATATGTATGTATATACTTATATGTAGGATGCATGCACATCATGCACATGCATAACATACATATGTATGTACATATGCAAGCGCGAAACCTTTGTAGGGAAAACATATCAAAATATGTTTGTTTTTGCAAAGCATTTTGAATGAGTTGTTTTGGAAAATATTTATAACGATGTACTCTGAGATTAAAAACAAGTTTTCTTGTTTTGATAAGGAAATCCTGCTTATGTACAGAGTTGTGTAATCACATTAAACGTAACACACGTCAGCAATTGTGGCAAACGTTTTTGGTGCCGAGTTATCGTCGGTGGTTTATTATAATGTGAGCATTGACTACAATAACAATAATTTTTTTCCTTAGTGTAGTTTTCGAGATATCGCAGCATAACGGTTTTGAAGAAAAGAAAAAAGTTCGATCATAAAAATATCTAATATCTATGGAACCCGTATATTTATGAAAACATATAGTATATCCGAAGAAAGGTAATTAAATTTGCTATCTTTCACTCTTTCCTTGTTCATGAAAATTACGTTTTTCTGAGATTTACAAAAAGTTTTTTTTTGTAAACATAGAAAAATGTTCGTTTTATTTAGTTAAAAATATATATAAAAAAAACGACTTTCAAAAAACTGATTTATACCCACTTCTTAAGCCTAGCATATTGAAGTGCAAAAAAAATTTAATAAGTAAATGAAAAAAATATCCCCACAAAAAAGTTTTTAAACCTGCATTTATTACGTGTATGCACATAAAAACTATCTTTTTCGCGACTTTTGTGAGTGGACCCTGCAGGGAGTGACGTTAGCTTATACAAAACTTCTTCTGGTCTGTTTAGGCGAGCACTAGTGCTAAATATTAACTGTATATTCTGTTCGAAAACAGCTAACTACTTTTATTGGGCGCTGGCCGCAAAAAAGTCAGTCCTGGATACCTCTGGATTACACGTCAACTAACTTGTAACTTACTATTTTTGGACATAAAATACCGAAAAAAAAAATAAAAATTTAATTCTTTCTTTTTTTAAATTTTTATTTATTTAGCTTCTATAATACATATGCTTATATAAAACATTGCACATTTGTTTATTTATTTACATTTTATGCTGCAGGTGGCCCCATTTTGAATGCCGTAATTTCGATCTTCATTATATTTGTCCAGACTTCGAAAGAGTAATTGTGAAATGTACAAAAGGTGTATTGAAAGTAAATTTTGTATGAGGATATTTTAAAGAGTCGCGATTATGTCTGCATGACTTTACAACTCACTTTAAGTTGGTTTTGTCATAGGTAATGAAAAGTAAGGTATTTATTCTGCAAAAAAGCTATTTACAAGTTGGTTATTTTTAACAATTGATATTTTTTCACTGCAGAGACTGTAGAGAAACAGTCACGTTGCAAATCACTCTGTCGCTCAGAACTATCCCTAATTCTTTACATTTAACAATTTTTATTGAGCTTGAGGTCGTTTGTTATAAAAAATTATTGTGGAAAAAACAACAATATTTCGTAAATGGTAGAAGTTATAGCTGCTATTTTGGAGATCACCACATCTCCTCATCAGACATAGCGACCGCAGCTTACAAAGCCAGTGGTCTACCCACTACGCTAAGTTCGCCTTAGAAACTTTTGCTACTTCTTACACTGGTTTAATATAATTTATTAGGCCAAAACTATAATTATTTACTTCGGAAAAATATAAACCGTAACTCCTTAATGCTGGATTTCCACTAGGCATTAAATGGCAAAAATGACAAATGATAAAGTCGTCATTACATTAAAAAAAATAGTCATTAAATTCATTTCCACATGGCATTTTTTAATGAAATACCGTTCTGTCATTTCTGCCTAGTGGAAATTCGGCATTAGTTACGAGAAAAAACAAAACTAATCTATGTTCGGCTTCTGGAAAGCGCATTTTGACAAAACAGCTAAATAATTATTATAAATGTGTACGTGAAAAGACAGGTACCTTTTGCACATAAACCTGGTAGTGGATACCGAGTTTTAAAAATGTCTATTCTAATCTGAAAACGGTGTTTTTTCCTCCTTTTCCCGTGAGGAAAATTTGGACTTTAACTCAAAACCAGCTGACTTTTATCCGTTATAAAACTCCAGCTCTTAGCCGTTCGTATTTTATACATTTATATATAAATCTATGTATGTATGTACACTAGGGCGGTCCAAAAATTTATGAAAAAAGTAAAGTCGATTTTTCTATGCTCTCACCCCCTAGGATTGTTCTATACCGAATAAAAATATACCCCTATTTTTTACTTTGAAATCCAAAAATATTTAGCGCTCAAAGTTTTCCATGTTTTTATATGGAAAAAAACAAACTTTCGTAGAAATTGTATAGAATTCTTAAAACTCAATATTTTTCGATTGGAACCATTTCTTCATAGTGCCTATAGTTTATACGTCCTCCTAAACTCCGAAATATGTAAGGGGCAATGCAATTTTTTTTCCATATAAAATATTTGGAAGACTTTGAGCACCTTTGGCGACCTCTAAATATTTTTTTGATTTTCAAATAAAAAATACTTTACTTTTTTGCGATGTTGAACAATCCTAGAGGGTGAGAGCATTAAAGTATTGACTTTACTGTTTTTGGGCCACCCTAATGCATACTTATTTATATTCATCAATAGTTTAAATTTATTAGCGTAATGCGAGTAAACATTCGGATAAATGATTACCCCTATAATTTAAAACAGATTTAAAACTTTATTGAAACGTTTCATGACATTTTTATTACTGTAAAATGGACATTTTAATTGACTTACATGAATTAATTACATATTGCAAGCAGCTCACTTTCTCATTGTAATTTAAATAATCTCGCTATGTCTCTTAGATAACAAGACAAAATGCAAAAGTAATACATATGATAATAATTACTTTTCGTTTTGTTGTTTTATATGGTTGCTTTACTCAAACCCGGGTCTTGCAACAACGTTGCGCATTCTGAGTAACGTAAGCAGCCGATGTGCGAGATGCAGTAATCAAATCCGTGTACAGCCTCGGGTTACCTCAGCAATATACTATAACAACAGCGTAAGCAAAAAAGTATATTTGCTCCTACTGCCGGAAATTTCAACAATCACGAGTATAACTCCGTTAACGGAGCAAGGATTGTCGACGTCGCCACAGCACGGTACATTGAGGTTAGTAGTAACGAAATATCAACAGGGTACTTATATGCCCGCTGATCAAAGAACGAGATACCTATAGACGGAAAATAACCTTAAAGCATACTTGACGTAAAATGTCCATCCAAGGAGATAAACATCGAGAATCTGCAATCACGCAATTCGCGCACATATAAATGAGTCTCGGGATTTCGTCTCTAAATCACTACATAGCGCTACGGAAAAGGTTGTTGGTTACTACTACCACGCAGAATTACCCAGCGGACCAAGCTACTCTACAGCCAATGGTGTCGCATACGGCAATTGAGCGGTACCAATAAAAATAAGGGAAGAAAGTCTTTTCTTTGGTGAGGCAGTGCTGGCAGTCGAGAGTTCAGATCGAAAATTGTGCAAGAAAATAAGGTAGACCAGTCTTATGACTGAAGCCGATTCCTGCAAAGACCGGGATGGAAATTATTTAACAAAATTTTCTCACCTGAGAAAGGAAGTATTACTTATCTACCCTTTTGAATGGCGACAAAGGCTGAATGTTTGACGAAGAAGATTCGAGACAGATCTATTGGGACGAATCACACGTCCTTCTACTCGATCAAGACGAGGTGAGAGCATCAATAATGCGGGTTAAAAGCAACAAAGCATCTGGAGCCGGTGTAATATCTGTTGAACTGTGCAAAGCGGGCTGTAAAGAGCTGATAGGTTGTACATACCAGCTGTCGAGCTTTTATTTGATTAAAACATACATACATACATACATATCTCAAGTTTGATTAATCAGTTTACTTCGCTCAATCCACAAGAAGACGGCCCTACTGTTTGCTACAATTAGCGCGAAATAAGCCCTAGTATTGCTAATAAGGTCCTATCGACGATAATGTGTGAACGACTGAAGCAATTAATGAGCTAAATGATTGGGTTTCATTAGTTTAACCAGATTTGGATAGTGCGACGGATGCCGGTACGGAACCATGAAAATATAAATTTGGGATTCAAACAAAGCTAATACGGCTTTGTAGAGCGACGCTTAGCAAAACCTTTAGATCCGTCCTAATTGAGAAAGATATCACTGGGATGTGCGAAAACAAACGAGTTTTAGACAAATAAACTGTTGTGCGACTTCTTGAAACTGATGTTGGCAAGCGTAATACAAGCTGTCCACCTGAATGGCAGCGTCATCACATGCATATAACAATATTTACCACTATGCTGCTGTCATATACCGATGATAATGAAATTGTTGGGTTCAACAGCAAGGATTAATGCGAGCATATATGTACATTTCTCAAGTAGGTTTTAAAATTTATTTTCCCTTCAAACACATCTTTTGTGGACAATTTTTTTTTTTTAACGGTTTAAGGACTGTCAGCGCTTCTCATGGAGAAACTTGTGTCAAAAGATAGAAAGCTCTTCCGAGGCCAGCATACTACGTAAGATACTATCAACGTGTCCTAGCAAAATAAGTTACCTCATCAAGGAAGATGGGGATTGGACAGCTAGCAGCGAAGAAACATTATAGCTTCTAATACAAACGCACTTTCCGGGTTGCCTCTGGAGAAAGGTTACCAACACTTTATTATTGAGGGGAACATTAAACAGCTTTCAACCGTATAAGTCTCCGGGACCTGACGGAATCATTCCCGCCGACCTACAGCATACAGCAGGAATGATTGCACCCATACTCCTTTCCGTCTTTGTGGCAGCGTCACGTCTTAATTATATACCCTACAAATGGGAGGAGGTAAGAGTAGTTTTCATTTCTAAAACAGGATGCGTACAATAAAGGAAGAACAATTGAAACAGCACTCCACTCCCAAGTGAAAACAATTGAAAGATCACTATATTATAAAGAATACACCCTCGCTGCCTTCTTGAACATCGAAGGTGCCTTAAACAACGTATCTCCTGAGGCGATTATCTCATTGCTGGTAAATTTGGGTGTAAGCAACTCATCATCCTCGTTTATTGAACGAATGCTAACTGGACGTGAAATAAGCGCAGAATTAGATGAATTGCAAATAAAGAGATTCCCGGTAAGGGGTACGCCCCCGGGTAAATACCTCTCAACATTATCGGATTTGATTCAAAGATCTCTTAACAAACTATCACTATGGTGCAACAGGCGAGGACTGGGAATAAATCCTGAAAATACAGACTTAGTGCTCTTCACTAGGAAGCACAAGACACCCAACGTCGATGCTATAACTCAAGAGGGGAATACCCTTGAAGTAAAGGAAGAGACAAAATACCTAGGTCTCATACTAGACCCTCGAGGGAAGAGTGGAAACGAGACGCTCTAAGGAGTGGCGAGTCTATCCATGTATAGACAGATGGCCCAAAGCTCGAGGGGGTGTATACTTCGAACACTTGGGAATCCCCTTTAGCGTTCGTCTTGCGGACCACTGTAGCGTCTTTAAAGCGGAACTGATGGCAATCGACCGAGCCACAAAACTGGTAAAGTGTGATATGATATCCCAAGCTAATATCTACATACATCTTCATTGACAGCCAGGCGGCAATCAAATCCCTTACGAAGCAGTCGACAACCTCCATGGTAGCCATGAAATGCCGCACATCTCTTAATGAGATGGCTGAGTCAGCCGACAGGTGATATAGGTTCCGGGACACTGCGACATTGAAGGGAACTGCAAGGCCGATGAACATGCGCGACTTGGCACCAAACTCCCTATTGAAGATATAAACGATGCAATAGGAATACCTCCGAGAGGCTCACTAAAGGAGCGAACAGCAGGTGGCATGACGAAATTACCTGTAAAGCTGTCAGGAAACTATGGCCAACTACTGAGCTTAAATAAGCAGAATATCAGCTCGTTAGTATCTGTTATAACAGGACACTGTCTAATTGGCAGGCATGCCTGTCGACTATGCGTCTGGCTAAATGACTTCTGTAGAAGTTGTCAAGATGAAGAAGAGGAGGAAACGATTCTGTACCTGTTGTGCCAGTGCCCTGGTCTATCCAGAAGAAGACTTTCCGCACTGGGTAGACAATTCTTTGATAACCTGGAGGACCTTAGATGCGTTGAAATCAAGGATCTTCTAAAATTCCAGCGAAGCTCAAAAGGGTTTTAGGAGGGATTGGGAGCTACTGACGCCATATGCGGTATCACAATGGGCCCGGAGTCTAAGTCTGTCTTACAGACAACCGCGACAACCTACCTATTAACATTGCTTAATCAACTTCTCTGCTCTTGGAGCATCGTCAATTAGGGTATTGACATTGGCGACGATCTGTATTTCAACTTGCGTTAACGAACCGGGAGTGTGCATCTTCAGAAAAAGATGGTACTTATTTCTCCTAGTGGATTGCAGGTGGATTCTTTGATCGTTTTTTGGAGCTCAATTCCTTTTATTGAGCCCTTTAATATAATAGCACCCTACATTTGCCCTGAGCCAACTTTTCTGCTGGAATTACTCACGCAAACACGATTTCTATGTACAATGCGCGCTGATCTGGCAAATACAGCACGGGCTCCTCTTCGAAAGCTACTCAACGGGTTTATTATTGAGTCACAGGGTCATGACGGCATCCAGGGGCGGATCCAGCGGGGGGGAGGGGGTTTTGGGGGCTAAACTACGTGCCAGTCAGTGGCGGACCCACGGGGGGTAGTTTAATACATAGACGCTATATTATACATACATATGTGACATATTAAAACACACCCCGTGCGTCCGCCACTGACTGACACGTAGTTTAACACCCAACCCCCCCCCCATGGATCCGCCTCTGACAGCATCATTCCCGCTGATCTACACAAAACATTTAACCAAACCTTTTCATATATTACAAGTGTTTAGCCGAGTTTATAACACCGTTTATGTAGTACCTCTTGATGTTATAAGCGCAAATTATAAAAAAAAAATATTTTTGATAAAATTTGGTGAACCCTGCTCGTTTAAGCAAAAACTTTCCAACTTAGAATCTAACAAAGAGTTTCTTACTTTCGCGAGTTGTTAATGTCTACGCCTTCTTCCATTTCCACAGCAAATGTTATCCGATTTTGATGAAATTCAGAGTATATGCTGGTTTTGACCAGAAAGGCATGAATCTGAAAGAACGTCAATTCTAGAAAAACAAGCGCAAATTATAAAAAAAATCTTTTTGATGAAGTTTGTTGTACCCTGCTCGTTTACGCCGAAATTTTCCAACTTAGAATCCAACAAAGAGTTTCTTATTTTCGCGAGCTGCAAATGCCTACACCTTTTTCCATTTCCACTTCATATTATATGTACATATCAGAGTTGTTGTTGTTGTAGCAGCATACAAATTCCCCAAAGACTTTTTGGGGAGTGTTGCTGGAGTGACGGTCCTTGGCCAGATATAAATCTGGGTCGTTCCGGTTACGTAGACCCGACTGTCGTGGGAACGTACATATCAGAGTCTTTTCCGTCAGTTCTACAATAAAAATTCAATAAATTCTACATGAGGTGTGCTAAAAAAAAAGAAGAATAGAACCTGAACTCGCAGTTTCTCGCAGCTGGAAATATTTCAGATTAGACACTCATATTTAATGTTAACTTGTGCTAAATATAATTCAACTCGCTTTCTAGGATATTTTAAAATCCCTTTTTAAAATAAGCACTCGAAAAATTGTATACCAACAAAATTATGTAGAATTTCAAGTGAAACTGTTTTATAAATTTCACTAGGTACATATACATATATCTATATAAAAATTTAAAGCAATGCTTGACCACAGATTTATTAAGGCACTGGTCATCAATCAGATTATTATAAATATATCCGCACAAGTAGAAAATTTATATACATAAATTACTTGAGACAAAATTAAATTTTTTATTTTTTTCAATGTATCTATTTCAAGCTCGTCCCATGACTGCAAATATGCATTTTTATCGAAAATTCTTTTTGGTTTGGGTTAGTTGGACATTGTGCGGCGTCTTGTAAATCATATATCTTCATATACTTACTTACATATATACGGTGCCGAAAATATAAATAGAGAAGAAACATTTTTAGCATTTAGCGTTTTAGTATATTAGTAAGTATTATATTTTTTATGAAAGTGACCGTTATATAACAAAAACCACGTAAGTCAACTTTGTACAAAAATTGGCGAAATTTGGCAAATTTTAAGTAAACAGGACTTACCGTTGATTTTCACAATAAAAAAATTGTGCAACATAATTTGTATGGAAGAAAATACGCGAACAAAAAATTGACAAAAATTAACGGTATGTCCTAGCTACTTCAAGCATGTACTTCATTATACTTAAATTTCAAAAAAAAAAATCTTATTAAAAAGTTTCAAAGGTTCAAGTTTCAAGATTTTCATTTACATGGATTTTTTAGATAGTAAGCTACAAATCGTCACCTGAAATGCAAAAAGACGTAACAAACAACGCCGCTGAAATACAAAAAGTCGTAACTAATAAAAAATTCAAAATTCAGTTTTTGATTGATATGATGGATTTCCCCGAATTACAACTCCCACATCATTTAATGAATTAAATAAAAAAAATTTGTCACGACTTTTTCCATTTCAGGTGACGACATCTATAAAAAAAAAATATAAAAAAAAAAATTTTTTTAAACAAAGAAAAATATCCAAAACTTGCTAAAATGTCTCTTCCCCTATTTACATTCTCGCCACCGTATGTACCCTTTTCTACTCACTTGTGATGGCTGCGTGGTGTCAATGTCATTTAACGGTATGTGTTTGTAGGCGGCATGTGTAGATGACAACGATATCTTGCCAGCATCTAGCGGAGACGTTGGCGGTGGCGATGGTGTCGTTGAATGTGCAGAGTTTGATGAAAACACAGCCGAGTTGGGTGTTGTTGAAACGACGCCGTCAGGTTGAGTGGGCGGTGTTGTGGCGGTCATTCTTGACGGTGTTGCAATCGCATCGACTAAGCGCATAGAATTATAAGTGCATGGAGTTAAAATTCATATATCTACATATGTATTTAAGTGGTTTATGCGAAGCATTTTGGCATTCGCTAACTCACCTGGTTTAGGCGGCAGTTCAGGTGGTGCAGCTTCGTTTCTGCGAAATATGGCGCTATTCGCCGGTATGTTCTGATATTTGGGCTGGCTCTTTGGTGGCGGTGTGGGGGCTGTTGTCACGATTTGTACTTTTGGAAATTGTCTGTCGATGAGTAGATGAGGCGTGGAGGTTTGTTCCTTTAACCGAGATTCGTTTGTTTTGTTCTTTATATTGGGGGTGTGCACCAAGCTGTTACTATTGTTCTGAGGCGTATTAGTGTGTTGGTGGTCTTGAGTAGCATAGCCGTTTAAGCCAAAAAATTTCGATTTAGCATCATTTAATGCTGCTTTCACCGCGGCTATACTCTGACTGGCTTCGTTAAGTTCCGATTGCGAGTGCTGACTAAGCGGTCTCTGTGCTGCACTTGCATTCCGAGCCGCTGCTGCAGCCGGCGCCGTTGGCGTGGCCGTAGTTGCAATTGGCGTTAGAGCTGGCATTGCAATTGACGTGTTCCCGTGCGCTTGTGTTGTTGATCGATGATTATTGCTGTTAGTGTGGTAGTTGTTATTGCTGCCGCTGTTTAATACTGGTGTTGTATTTATTGCAAATCGCAGTGTTGGTGTTGTCTGGTCAGTGAAGTTTGACGTCGCCACCGATTGCTTTGCCGGCTGACTTAAGCACGGAAGCGTTGATTGCTGCTGTAAAAGCGGTTGTTGTGACTCTCGATTTGTTAGCTGTTTATTGTCATTAAACTTGAATGCAATCTCGGCGTAAATGGGTGAGCTTGTTGCTCTATTCGCTGCGTTAGTTTCTGTTGGTTTTGTTGCTGCACCGCGTGCTGTTAATGGTGGTAATGGTGACGCAGTTGGCGCTGCTACTGTATTAACACTTTTCACTGCTTTCGGTGTGCTTGTGTGTATGCCAGTCGGCGGTGTTTTTAAATTGTCGTAGACACTCACTGGCCTGTCGTCATACACTTCCATATTGGGCTGAGTGTATGATCGTATTGGCCCGTTTTGTCAGGTTCCCATGAAACCTTCCGCATACATCTAAGCTCATATATATTTTCCGCTTTTCGTGTTTTTTGATGTGTAGGTATGAAAATTATCTCAGCTCATTGGCGTGCACTGAGGTATGAAGCTCAAAACAATTGCATGTGTGTGGAGTGAATGCTGGAATGTGGAAGTAATACAAAGCGATTAAATTGATAATACTGTTTTTGTGAAAGCATGAATTATAATAAATAATATGATTTTCCTAAAAAAAAAACGCAATGACACAAAGTTTCAAGCACACGCACACACTTGCTACTGGCATAACACAATTTTCAGGTTAGTTCCGCTTAAAGTGAACGATCTAAGTACATACATACATAGGTTTTAGCTTAACACCAAAATTCATAACAATTAAGAAGACTTTTAATGCTTTATAGGTCGAACATTTTTATGAAAATGTTCCTTTATAAAGCTCTTTAAATCTGTTTTATTTTTTATGAATAATCCCATACATCAAGGTACCCTGCAAACCAAAGTTCCCGAAATCTTAACGAAATCTTTAGGAGTATCTGATTTCTGTAACGATTTTTTTCCGAATCTTCAAAGAAAATTATATGAAGTGGTTGACACGAACTCGTAAAGAAATTTCTGTACGAAAAATAAAGAAAATTCTGAAAAAAGTCTGCAAGAAATTCTTCACATAGCAGCATTATTTTCATTTCTTCACCGATTTTCTTCCGAAATTTCGTAAAAGAATGGAAGTGTGCGTAATTTATTTCATTTTAGAAAATTCGGAAAAAAACGGATGGGATCTTTCCGAATTCGTTAAAATTTCTTTACGATTCAGAATACTCTGAAAAAATGGTTTGCAGGGTTTCTATTTATTTTGTATACATAGTAGCATGCAGAGTAAAAGCTCTCTCCGCCCATCGCTGATGTAGATCTAGTATAATATTGAGCTTTAATCACAAAAAAAAATCTAAGCGAATTTTTTTTAAATTGTCTTTTCAATGCAGAAATGCATCCAGATGCTCAAGGAACACTTCTGCGTGAAGCATAAAATGTTGGAAAAAATGTCGCCTACTTTTTTTTGGCAGTTAGGGCTGGCCTTAGCAGCATTATAATAAATGTTTCGTAGCCTAGTAACTTAAAAACGAACAAACCGCCAGCCGCGCCGCTAAAGGGCCCGGGCTTTGAGATCTTAAGTCAGACGTCTGAGACTTTTAAGATAGCTTTACTATGAATAGCAGACCTCTCGCTATAGGTGATACCAACAACCTTAATATACATAGGTTGCTCCGAACTTAAAAGGGGAATTGAATGATGAGTATTCTCACCTTAATTCTCCCCAATCACTGCATCGTATATCAAGCGGAACTGTTGGGCTTCCGTGACACAGCACGAAGCTTCGTTCAAATATCTACAGTGAGGAATGCCAGTCTTTATGTTTTATGACGGTCTTTCGACTATAAATGATGCAGATCTATGAACGAAATGTTCCAGCTATATAGAGCTCAAATAATGGATCTCTGCCCATAGTCGAATTATCAAGAAAAGCCACAACTTGCTATGCGGAAAGAACACGATAGATGTGCCGATTGCAAAGTTTTAGTCGTTTGATAGAGATCACATCGCTCTAGTGACCACGGAACGGTGAAACAATCATCCGTTCACGCACCCGACCGTTATCGTAGTTGGAAGAACATGGAAAAAGAAAAAAAGATTTACTAAATCTTGTATAAGCATTCCCGGATTTAAATTTTTCTAACTCAACCATTTCAATTCCGATTATCATTTCACTGCCCTGTATTTTGCAGTACGCGCCTAAGCTGAATTAATATATCAGGTAGGGCTGGAAATGGCTCCAAAAATTACCGGTTTTAGGTAATGTTATGTAAGTGTTTGGCCGAGCTTCTCCGATTTATGGCATGAGCTTTAATTACAAAAATTATTATTTCAAGGAACTTTTGATAAGGAAAAGGTAAAAGCATATATCAATTCGTTGATTCGGAATTATCTCGGGAATTAACTTGAGTTGATCTGAATTAAGTTCTACATCTAAAAGCTTAAACAGACGGTAGCGTTGATCCGGACTAACTCGGACTTAATCCGGATCAACTGCAGTTAATTCCCGAGTTGATCCGGATCAACACTGCCGTCTGTTTTTGCTTTAATCCTCAAAATTAATACTGATCAGGGGAATTTTTCGTCTATTGCTCAAGTAAGCAGGTTTGGCATCGGCGATGGTGAGAGCTGCGTACTATAATTCCCTAGGTCTCAGGTTCTATCCCCGGTTCGAGCGATTGCTGAAAATATATATTTTTTTATTATTTATTATTATGTTATATGATTTATGTATGTGTTTTATTCTACTTTGATTTGTTTTATTTTAAATTATTTAATTTAATTTTAGCTTAAAGTATGGTCACAAGAAATTAATAAGATACACATCTTTTAAATTATAAAGAATATGACAATATCAGTGTCAAATAAAAGGCAAACGAAAGTATTTTACAATCATATTTTTACATTTTTACAATATTCACATAAAAAGTCTTAAGTTTGTTTCTTTATAATAACATTTTTGTTTCGTTGAAACTCGAATTGCATTTCAGAAAAAAATTAGTTTTAAAATTATATGTAAGTATTTAAAAATAGTTCAGAGCATTTAGTATTAAACTTTCGAACTATTTTTTAATGTGATTGAATCTGGAGTCCTTTACTCAATTAGGTTTATAAAAAAATATTAGCTTGAGAAAAAACTGGAGTCAAAAGCGTTAGTTTGTGGTAAGTATCAGTTTAATTATATAATTCAGCGTGCAGCAGATTCATCTCATCAGGCTGAAGTTTTTGTTTTTACTGCCTTTTCTTTGTAAACTTAATTCAGATATTATCGGATCTGATCACGGCAAAAAACAGTTTAAAATGTCGAAATAAATCTAAATTACTTATTTTGTCATTTTAAATTTATAACTTTCCGTTTGACAAACATCCATCTACTATCTATGTATCTATATATTATCTATATATATAAACTTAAATGTTTTTGCTCCGAAACCGATAACGCCACATTGGTTTCGTCATTTGAATTTAAAAAAAATCTGATATCACATTCGAAATCAGCGATCTCGAAAATTCCTTATTTATATAAGTTTGTGGAGAAAAGGAAAAAATTATAAAATCTGGTAGCCATATTGGATCCGCCATTTTAAATTCCAAAAATCTTGCATGGGATTCGAAATCAGCGAACTCAAAGGGGTTCTCTAACTCAATTTTGTTACTTCTGGACTTCTGAACAGCAAATGATAATCGCCAGACAATAGTGCAGTGGTACAAACACAAATGAAAAATTTGAATTTTTCCATTAAAAAAAATCTACTACTAAAACCATAAAAAATAAAAAAAATAAAACTTTAAACAATTAACATCTTTAATTCATTAGGGTAGTTATCAGCGTTGCCACTAACAATATTTTTTTTTCGCTACCAATTTTCTTCCCAAATCCGACCAAAATCGTTTACAACGTACCAAATAAATTTCAATTGNAACTTCTGGACTTCTGAACAGCAAATGATAATCGCCAGACAATAGTGCAGTGGTACAAACACAAATGAAAAATTTGAATTTTTCCATTAAAAAAAATCTACTACTAAAACCATAAAAAATAAAAAAAATAAAACTTTAAACAATTAACATCTTTAATTCATTAGGGTAGTTATCAGCGTTGCCACTAACAATATTTTTTTTTCGCTACCAATTTTCTTCCCAAATCCGACCAAAATCGTTTACAACGTACCAAATAAATTTCAATTGCAAAAAAACATTCTGAAAGCATACAATTCATTTATTTAAGAATAAAAACTTTGAATACAAAACTTTGTACATAAATTTAATTAAATAAATAAATTAAATTAATTAATTAGATTCTTGCAAAACCTCGATGTTTAACACCTTACTAAATATATATCAACATAAGTTTTGGAAAAATTACAAAAAAAATGTTGATTCGCTTATTTCATTAATAGAACCCACAAAAAAAAATTAAGCGAATCGAAGACATGACATAATTATTTTTACGAAATCCGTCCGACTTAAAAAAGAATGGCTCATATGCAAAATGATGTTTGAAATATATATTTTTATAATTAACTATTGAAAAACTTAATTCATCTTAATCTTATTTTGCCGACCAACCTACCAAATGAAAAAGAAGCGATCAAATTTGGTCGGAAAAGACCAATAGTGGCAACACTGGTAGTTATTTAAATGCCGCGCAAATATGTATGTACGGGTATATTCTACCATTCTCTAATCTAAATCCGCTAATTTCGTACACTTATTGCTAGCCGATTGATTGTGAGTGGCGCATTGCTTTCTTTGCCAAATAAATTGTAAACATTATCTAATTGTTTAGCGCAAAAAACGACTGCATAGTGAGTGAGTGCTTACAAACATTAGTGTGTAAATACATTAGGGCGGGTCAATTTGTATGGAAGATTTTTTCGACTATTCGCGTATAGCACGGAAGGACTCTACGTTTAATTCTAAACAAATTTTCTCAAGAAATCATGGGTTTAAAATCATTTTGAAGTTAGCCAAATTGCGCAAATTGCATTTTGCTGCAGTGTTATAAAAAAGTGCTTAAATTTTGTATAAAAACATACTATAAGGGGTTTTATGGTATACGGAACCCATTTCTGCACTTATCTTCTTCTCAAAACTTCCACCAGAGGGCGCAACAGTGAAAATTTTCATATTTTCTTAGAAACCTGTTTTCGCAACTCCAAATTGATTTTAGACTCATAGTTTCTGCAGCAAATTTTCTTAAAAACACACGTAGAATCCTCCGATGCTATAGGCGCATAGTAAAAAAAAAATTTACCCGCCTTAACGTACATACACACGAGCACAAGACTATGTACAGAAGCTTATTAGAATCGCTTAACCCCTGCAGGAAAAACCTGATACGGTAAGTTAAAACATGCATCCGAAACTTAACAATTGAAAGGCAAAAAAAAATCCCTATAGCGCGCAATACGACGATATATAATCTTCGGTGACCCCTATTAAAATGTTCTGATTAATATTTTCGCTCCCAAATACATTGCGTCAAAAAGACGCATGGTACGAGTTTTGTGGTTAGAATGTTCTACGAAAAATTCGCTCGCTAAATTTTTCTGCAGATCTCCGAAACAATGAATTTTGTACGAACTCAATTTATTATTAAGATTTCATGTAATCTGCGACCAAAAAACCGAAGCTTAAGCCTATTGCAAAAATATGGTGAAGAAGAGAAGCAACATCCAATAAAATAAAGGGCAGATGGTCACGGTATGATCCATAAACCGGACAAAATAAGAAAACTTATTTTAATTATATTTTCGTGTATAAATATAACATAGTGACTTTAAGATGTATGTAAATTATTATAACTTTTTTCTCAAAAAAAATTTTGGGATCTGCCTTTTTGGATTGAATTATTCGTTAATTTATTAATTATGTGTATTCAGAAAACAATAAAAAATTGACTACCTAGAACTCTGCCACTATTCCTGCTGGGGATGAGGCCAACGCACTAAGAAGTGGCAAACAAATGTTTTTCGTCGTGCTAAATTTAAGTAGCAAAAAACGTTTACAATTTACACAATTAGAAAAAAATAGGCGCAAACCATGTCTATGTAGAATTAGAAATAAAAAAATTGCCTAGAATAAATGCGCGTTGGATCGAAAACTAATACTCATGCATGCGAATGCATTCAAATGAACTTACTGACCTTAACATTTTTTTTCATTAATTCAAGAGTCGATTTAACTCTGTGAATCACACATCGGAACATTTTAATGGCATTTTTGTACGCGAAATTACTTAGAATGTTGAATAGGCACCTGATTTGTTATCGTTTTGTTTCTCAACAGCTTTTGTTTGCCTTCTTTATAATGAAGAAGTGGAATGATTGATGGAAATTTGCACAATTTAATTGAGTTTTTCAACAACATATGTACGTATGTATGTGTATATGAGTGTATGTTTGTGTATGTAGACCCTGCAAGAAGTGGGACTAGGCTAAATACTAGTACAGGACCACTCTACCTTGTAACCAACACTAGTCACCAAAATGGTCCAAATATATGGAGAAAATATGGTTACATTAACATTGCGATGTCATTGGACCTGACGACCTCTGGTCCAACGCTGCAAACCATGGGACCACTTCTGGTCCGCCGCTGCATAACATGGGACCACTTACACAACTACTCCTTTTGGACCATGGCACATTCGGGAACCGAATCATATTGCCGATGGGGCACGAAGAGGTGGTGTTCAACACATATATCAGTTCTTTACTTTTGAAGTGGTCCATGTCAGCATAACAAGTTACTAGTATGCAATCTGGTTCTTTTGCACATACTTTAAAACTACTACTACTACGACCACCTGGCCCTCAAATTTGNTTTTGAAGTGGTCCATGTCAGCATAACAAGTTACTAGTATGCAATCTGGTGCTTTTGCACATACTTTAAAACTACTACTACTACGACCACCTGGCCCTCAAATTTTTGCGGGGACATAGCCGTTTGTAATTAAACACGTGTGAATAAATAGTCAAATTTGGAAGTGTATGTAAATAAATATGAAAACATATACATACATGCGTATATACATATGTACATACATATTTATGTAGATACTATGTATAGCATGTGAATATGTACATATACATATACAACATGTGGGACTGGAATTCGCGTTTATATATATTTTGTAAACGCATGCGTTGGCACAGATGTGTACAACAAATTATAATTTTTTTTTTACTACGGCCATTGAAATGCTGTTTACGAAGTTTTAATACATATCTGCATACATTCATATGCACATATCGATAGTCCTCTGCAATAACGACACAATTCAAAATTCAAAAAAAAAAACTCTTACTACTCTTAAGTCACGCATGCCTCTAATCCTCGTCTAATCCATGTCACTTTCTTACTAGTTATTTTTAGTAATCCTTACTAAATACTTTAGTAGGAGTAGATAAGGATCAGAGACAATGAGCCAGTTAACAATAGTAAGGGATTTAATTTTTTGAATTTTGAATTCTGCCGTTATTGCAGAGGACCATCGATATGTATGTAAAAACGCTCTGTGCCTGGTTACGCTTTTAAATGTGTTGATGATCATTATGTTGTCCAGTCTATACTGAATATTAAATCAAATGCCGTTGGTATTGATGGCGTACACCTCAAACTTCTTAAGTGCTTACTGCCCAAACATTTTGACNAAATGCCGTTGGTATTGATGGCGTACACCTCAAACTTCTTAAGTGCTTACTGCCCAAAAATTTTGACGTACCTTACTTTCGCTTTTAGTACCATTTTGACCACGTCGCAGCTGTTTACAGAACAATGAGTTGGAATCACCTCAAAACCTTCCGTTATGCTGCCAAGATTTTGTGAGACTATGAAAAATATTTACTTACATACAAAATAAGTTGTTTCTTAGAAAAATTTATCATTTTATCTTAAAAATTGACACTGTTATGAAGTTAAATATCGACGGCTGAGTGGAAAATCGACCTATCTCGGCAGCCAGTTCGAAAACTTTTCAGGAACGTCCTACTTCAGAATATGGTTGCCTAAAGAATGCCCAATTTCAGAATTTGGTTTAAAAAGGCCATATCTCAACTGGCGGCCGCTGTGCTTGGGTTCAAGCCCGGTTCAACCCAACATAAAAAAACAACAATTTTTTTAGAAGCGGTCGCCCCTCGGCAGGCAATGACAAACCTGTGGGTGTATTTCTGCTATGAAAAACAGCTTCTCATAAAAATACAACCGCCGTTCGGACTCGGCTTAAAACTGTAGGTCCCTCCCCTTTGTGTGACAGCATTAAGGCACACGCCACAAATTGGAGGAGAAGCTTGGCCAAACTCTAATGTACATATATAGATATGTGTTAGCGCCAATCTTTTATTATCTCAACTGAAAATATGTCGAAAATTTGTTGAGATAGGGTGTTTTTGAATCGGCAGCTGAGATAGGGCGTTCTGCAATCAAATTCTGAGATAAGGATTTCTTGAAAAGTTTTCTGAAATAGGGCATTTTCTGACTGGCTGCCGAGATTTAAGTAATGAAGACCAACAATTTTTGATTTATCAATTTAGCTTTTTATTTAGCCATAACTCCAATTTTGGTTAAGCTTTATTTGTTTGCTCATTAAGCCTTTCCTCAGGCAACACTAGTTGGGAGTGCCGAGGCGTAAATACGTTGACTGTTTGCTTGATCACAGAAGATATATACTTCGCCTTTTTCTCGTTCACTTCACACTCAGTCGCTCCCAAGATGAACTCTGGAGCTCGGAACAAAGTCGAAATTGCTCAAAATATGTATAAGAGTTCCCACGGAATCAGGCTGACAGTGGATGAGTTCTCAAAAGATGTTTAGTGATCTAGTTGCTCCGTTAATGCATATCATAACATGCAGTTCCACTTCGTTAAGTAGGTAAAGGTTAGTTATAGAATTACTAGTATGTATTTCACCGGAAAGAATTGGTGTTATAGCATAGACAGACGGCAACGTTGATCCGGATTAACGGCGCAGTTGATCTTATCAAAATTGTAGGCTGGCAGACGGCAGTAATGCGGATGAATAAGGCGGGAGGTCCTGGTAGTCC
>NW_016166038.1:25231-25488 GCF_001687245.7 Rhagoletis zephyria | reverse complement strand
TACGTTTTCTGAAGTACGTTTTACGCTTTCTGAAGTACTCTTGGAAAAGATCTAATCAATCTTAAATTTATCAGCAGTTGAAATAGATGATGCACGTTGTCAATTTTTCGCAAATAATGCCCCCTCCATCGCATTTCCTGAACTTTGGTAATGTAAGCCTGGCCTTTCTCTGAGCAAACCGGCAGGTCGATAGAGGCACCTTTCCTATGGAGGGTCTGGACCTTCCAAAAGCAAGGTGGGTCATCGACATTTGGGAG
>NW_016166038.1:0-25172 GCF_001687245.7 Rhagoletis zephyria | reverse complement strand
TTTTTTTTTTTTACTTTAAGCGTTTTAAACCCGGTGCACCACTCATTGCTAGGGGATTTGTTAAAGATGCTCATTTATATAACGAGCAGCTTGCCCCAAGACAACAGACGCCCGTTGGAGCCTCTTTTTTTCAAGCTGAATAACGGTAAACTGAAAATATCTCGACATCTTGTCCATAAAATAAAGAATTAACTCGATTTTTGGAATCAGCGAGCAATTCTATATAGGAATTGGATAGTGGCATCCGTTGAACATTTTTGCTGTGAACCAGTGCTATTGAACAGTTTGATGAAAAGCCAAGGCGTTTGTTACTAATGGAATAAAAAAGGGGGACCCCACAATAAATACTTTATACGCTCTTGACTAAAGGGTCTAGTATTGATTGGGCACCATTTGGATCTCGTCACTCCACCTTTATACCGCTAAAAATGAGAGGTGATCTTTCTTCAAATGAAGCTCTATTATAAAGCTTTCCCATCTGCTGATTATGAATATTTCAGGCCATTTCGCTGCTCGAGCAAATCTACTGTTAACGTAGCAAAAGTAGTTACATTTATTTCAGGGCGAATTTAAACCTTTCTATTAGTATCTATTTTAATATTTATTATAATAAAATAATTATATTTCCTTACTTGTACCATTTGCACAGTAAATGTGTAACTTAGTTTCTTTTCATACCATAATAATATCCTGCAATTGAATTGCTTTTATTCAACAATTTTTCGATGAAAATATTTTTGCTCATTTATTAGTGATGTTTATTTAAAGTTTTAACACATTTTCATATTTACTGGCCGCTAATGTGTTAGTTTATTAATTTCCACGAAATGCCCATATCAGTTGTTACAATTTAATTAAGAATAAACAAATTTAATTGTTTGATTTAGTGCGATCAATTAAAAACAAATGAGGTAATCAGTGCTCATAATTTCCTTTAAAATAACCTATACAAATTATTACTAAATGATTATAGTTTAAAAATACATTTAGAAATATGAAGTTAGTATAAATGGCTGCCGTATTAAATTTCATAGCTATGAACTTTTTGTCAAACACTTAAAGAAATTGGAATGAAAATGAGTATGGAGTTGTGTATTTTATTTAGTAGCATAATATCAGGCTCCTACACAAGCCTACACGTAATTTAAAACTTTACAATTTCAGCAAGGAAAAGTACCAAATATATTTCAACAAATAATTAAGTTGTAAGATAGCTTTCGGGTGGCTGAATATTTTATTTTATTCTTTTTGAGCTGACTTATTTGCAATTGGAAAGCATTTTATTTAATTATAGTAAAGTTGAAAGNAGCTGACTTATTTGCAATTGGAAAGCATTTTATTTAATTATAGTAAAGTTTGTTGAATGAAATTAAATACTGAAATTTTAGGCATATGGGTGTAAAATAAAAAACTTATTTCAAATATAAATCAAAGTAAAAATTAATCGCCACTGGAACATAAAGTCCAACTCATACTCAAAATCAAGCTCCGAATCGGTATCTATTATGATCTCAAAGTTAATTTGAAGCCTATTCTCAAGCTCAAACCCAAACCTATTGAAACGCGTAATCTCAAACTCAATTTTAAACACAAATTCAATCACCATCTCAAACTCAGACTCTATATCCAATTCAAACGCAATTTTAAACTCAACACATAACTCAAACTCAAATTTTAGTCAAACGGAAATCCCCTCACAAGCTTTGGAATCGGGCTCCAACTCAAAGTCTAATTCAAGTTTTAGCTCAAAATTAAACTCAAAGTCAAATTTAAATTTAAGCCACTTAAACTCGTACATAAAATCGAAATCTGAACTCAAATTCAAACGCAAATCCAAACTCATACAATCCAGTATCAAACTCTAATTAAAATTCAAATTCAAAATGCTGGCTTAAACTGAGCCTCAAGCTCACATTCAGATTCGAAACAAAATGCAAATTCAGGATCAAACTTTTCAAATTTAAACTCAAATCTAATAATACAAACTAAACACACACTAAAAATTAAAGACCAACCCAAACTCTTACTCACTCTTTATGTCTCAGCTACTAAAACTCAAATACAAACTCACATTCAGCCTGAAACTCAATCGCAAACACCAATCCAACTACTTAAGTAGAATATTCAACCTCAAAGCTCGAAATCAAATTCTTACTCAAATCAAATTCAAATAAACTCAACCACAAACTCATTGATCTATTCCAAAATCTTAAATCCACTCATGTTCTTACTCATTCAAACTCATCCTTTGACTCACATTTTAACTCGATATCAAACTCAAATTTCGACTCAAGCGCAAACAAAGCTGCTCACAGTCGCTTTCAATCACTCATTAAAAATCCAATCTGATTTCAAACAAACTCAACCACAAACTCAAAATAAAAGTCAAACTCGAAACCTTACTCACTCTTTATCTCCTAGATACTAAAACTCAATTTCAAACTCAAATTCAGACTGAAACTCAATTGCAAAAACAGATCCAACTGCTTAAGCACGTATTCAATCTCAAATTCGAAATCAAATTCAAATAAACTTCAACCACAAACTCTTTAATCTAACTCAAAGTCTCAGCCTTTGGCTTGAACTTTAACTCAATATCAGACTCAAATTCCGACTCAAGCGCAAACCAATATACTTAAAGTCGCTTTCAATGTCTCAAAATTACTTTCAAACTCAAATCCAATTTCAAATAAACTCAACCACAAGCTAGAACTTTAACTAAAATTTTTATTCACACTCACACTCGAATTCTTATGCACACGCGTATTGAAATTGAAACTCAAACTCAAATTCGCACTCAACACAAATTTCCACTCGACTGAAATTCTCACGCAACTCAAATTTTCACTCGACCTTAATTTAATATCCAAATTTAAATTCTAATCAAATTCGGAATCATATAAACCAGCGATGGGCAGGGAGAGCTTTTACTCTGCGCGCACCTATACAAAATATATAGAAAGCTTAAATGACCTTTGCCCGCTGGCAAGGTAGTTCCCATCGCCGATATAAATTTACAAATAAACCTAACGCAAATTCGATTATCGAGTAAATTCAAATTCCACTCAAGCACAATTTTCAATTCAAACTCATTCATAACTGCGAAACTTCATTTTATTTCAAACACTCGATTTTAATATAAATACAAATCTTAGTTAGTATTCAAAATCAAAGTGCTATTAAAATTAAAATTTATACTCATTCTAATTAAAAAGTTACTAGTTACTAATTCAAATTTTTTCCTTCCCAAACATTCAACGAAGCACAAAATTGAGCTGAATAATCGAAACTACACGCATGTGTATACCTTTTATAGTTTGGTTCACAAAATTTTTATTATCAAATAAATGCTCAGCAGATTTACTCCAAAAAAAGGAAATCAGCTAACTAAAAATTTTCGACTCACAACCAGTCACAAAGCCCTTCATAAATCTGCCTTAGTGCGGCTTTAGTTCAGTGCTCACAACTGCTGCGCTGCATTGACCCGATTAACCGAAACTATAAAATATTTCCAACAGAAATCGCCTACAACAGCAAATTTTCGAATTTCCGACATTACAACATATTTTAAGCGCCTATTTAGTAGCAACAATAGCACCAACAGCAACAACAAATCCCCTGCCATTAATTTAATTTGCTTTGAGCACCGCTTAACCCACTACATTTAGGAGAATAAAGAATATGCCTAAAATGCGCCCAAAATATATGCTACAACTTAAAAAATTTGTGGCGTAGCGACCAAGCAAATGCGCCCGAAAATATGCTACACATGTACATATGTATGTACGTTGTTATGCGTAGTAGGCACATTTTCAAGCAATGCATCCAGCATTAAAACACACAATTAACTTTTATCGAACATTTTCGGCGAATAAACTCCCTACAACAATCAATTGCCAGACAAGGCAGGGGCAGTGCATGCATACGTAAAGGTGGTTTAGCAGTGCGACGGGGTGTGGGTAATACATAGCGGCTGAATAGTGAGGAGGAACAACAAGAAACACTTGCACCCACGCTGCGACTGTCAGTGGCGAATGTGAGTGAACTGCGAAAATTGCCAACCGCGCACATTGAGCCAATTTATTTACCGTTTTCATTTAGTGATGTGTAAAAGGGGCGAAAAGCAGTGCAAATGTTGTGGGGGCAGTACATTGCATTGCAGTTTTTCATTGCGCACACTCACACAGTAAGCACTTAAATATGTACACAGATATGTGAGTCATTTGGGCAGTACCTATGTACATACATACATATGTGGCATTACCACTGACATCATTGCAACCAGCAAACGTAGTAGAACTGCTGATTATAAAACAGCAATGTGTAAGTAAGCAACAACAACAGCAACTAAATATCGAGCAAGCTAGCTAATAGCAAGCAAAGCTGTCGAAATTTACTGCATTAAAGGCTTGCAAACTCTTCTCGACTGCGAAAAAAATAATTATCTGGTGCAAATACTTACTACCACGCAGCAATGATTAAAAAATCGAGTGTTGTATTTGCATTGCACTATGCCACTCAGCCAAGAAACGAAATACATGGAAAGCATTTAGAAAATTAATTTTACGGAACAGTGAAACCCTTTAAAAAATGTGTGTTTTGGAAAAATTCACTAAATGTTCTGGTTTTTAAATCTTGGTGAAATATAGGAATGCCACTGAGTTCCCTCTACTCTACAAGATTCCATGCCATTCTCATAAGTAATTAGGTGGTGACAATCGGAATGAATTCCTATTCTCATAAGAATTATTCTCATCGTTTACCAAAACCTTAAAATAGTCAACATGGTCCCGGCTTTCTCCACCACTACTTCTTTCATAATTTTAAGCACCCCAAGGAAAATTCCAAAAATCCAAATACACTTTAACTATTCAACTATTAGAGTGCTTGGGGTCATTAAAATTTTAACTTGTTTCTATATAAAAAAAAATAACGCGCCGAAAAGTACGCAATACTTAAAGTATTAGCATATTCTTTCACTAGTCAACATAGCATAAGTTGGGACTTCTCAAACGGCGTGGAAATAGTATATTGAAATAACAAGTTCACTTACTACTCTAGTCATTCGAATTTCATCAAGCTGTTCTGCTATGTAGACTTCTGCTATGTAGTATCTGACTCAAATTTCCTTACAGTACGCATGTTGTCTGGCGAGTTTCTCATTGCCTTTAGCGGCCTTTGGGTCAGTCAAAGTAGTAAGCTGTTCCCTATGGAGAACTGAAATTCCAGCAACTAAGGTCCTTACTATACCTCAACTTCAGTATACTAGGCAGCATGTTCCACAGACTCAGGCTGCTCTTTCAGTATTCGAGAGAAAGATTTTACGGAAGATTTACGGGCCTTTACGCATTGGCGACGGCGAGTACCGTAGGAACGATAAGCTGTATGAGCTTAACAACGAAATGGACATAGTGCAGCTGGCTTGGCCATGACTTTCGAATGGACACCGACGCTCTAGCTCTGAAAGTATTCAACTCGGAAACCGTTGGTGATAGCAGAGAAAGAGGTAAGCGCCACTGCGATAGAAGGAACAAAAGGAGAACCACTTGGTTTCGCTTGGCATTTCCAATTGGCGTCAGTTGGCACAGAAGAGAAACGACTGACGTGCTTGATTTAACTCGGCCAAAATCGCTTAGGCGGTTAGAACACCAAAGAAGAAGAAGAATTTTCGCAGACTGCCGAAAGTGGCTTTTCAAATAATCTATGCACTATCCGCATAGTTCGTTAGTATTCGTTTGTCCTGAGCTGAAAATCGTAACAGTGTTTTGTTGGTGCATCCTTTCAGACTTCACAAAAGTAAGGGTATTTTGCCGAGATTGGCTTTTCCACCAATTTCGGCTTAGGAATCATAGTAACCTACCTGTTGTGCATTAAGATTATTCCAAAAGGAAGAGACGAATTGACTTAAAATATTGGCAAACCCACCAGCACGGCCCAAAACTGTTTGCTGAAAATGTTTTCAGACTCCCTAGATGGTATTTTTAAAAGCAGCTAGTTGGGGACTTTCCTACTTTGTGCTGCCTAGAATTGGCAGACCATTCAATATTTGCTGTTAACATGTTGTTTCCACAGGGTAAGGAAGATAACTGTTATTTGAGTGAGTTTAACAGAGGATCTCTTACAACTCCAGCACGCGAGCAAGTTTTTCGCGGGCGTGCCGGACTTACACATAGTATTGCCAACCATGCAGCTTTCTATACCCTGTCTACCTGGTACATATGCCGATTGTGTGATGAATTGATTTCCTGTAGAGAAATAAATGTGTCCGTCTATAGTAGGGCTTCGACGAGAACGCCTTCATTAGCTATTTAGTGCCTCCGAAACCATCGTGTTAATCGAAGTCGGGCAACCTTTGCCAGCTGAAAGCAAATACATATCTCATTTCCCAGCTATCGCATAGTAAAGGCCTTTTAGTCGCAAGACGTTCGCCCGTTGCATTCAAATAAATAAGGTAAAGATGTTAATGCAATGCCTAAAAGTAGTCTATATTTAATCGCAAAAATTCTCGTTGCCCACAAAAATGTGAAATGGCTTCGTGATGCAGAATAAGCACATTTTACTGCTGACAAATCATGGCCTGCATGGTATTCTTATCATCAAATAAACAACTCGCAAAACATCAGCTGATTGCTTCAGTGCCATTCTCTAATAGTTACTCCTGTAAATGTTGCTATTTCGTTGTTTTTTTTTTTTGTTCTTATTGCAACTTCCCTCCAGTCAACCACTCGTCAGCCACTACCACTCAACCAACTCAACTCTAACAGCATCAACTTGAGCTTGGCTGCGTTTTGTAGTACAATTTTTCAATTTTCTGCATAAAAGCATTTTAGGTGCTATCAAAATAAAAATACACCTACAGCTGCTATTGGCGCGCCAACAACAACAACAACAACTCTAAAGGCAACAACAATTGCCGGCACCATAGCTACTATTGCAACATTGGCGACCACATACGCTTTGAAATGGCCTTACATGGCTAGGCTAACCCAGGCAGGCGATGGACTTGTAGAGGCGCGCTGACTGACTTGCACTGAATGTAACTGAGTGACTGGTTGAATAACTAACTGCAGCAACATTGCGCTACCACAGTTGGTCATTGTGCAAAGGCACTTGCCAGAAAAACTAGGGAAATGCACTGCAATTCAGCGCCAACCCAATGCGAAGCTGACTAAAGCCATTGGTCTATTTGTGTTGTCGATTTGGTAGATAGTCACTATTGTTGATATTGCTGTTGCTGGTATTGTTGCTTTTGCTGCTGTTGCTACTGTAGCCTGTTGGTTGTTACTTACTTGCGGTTGCAGCAGCAAGGCAGCTGTGCGTTCCGATGGACCTCACATTGCTGCACTGACTGACTTGCTAACTGACGAAATGACGAGTGCCTCACAGGCGGTTTGATTGCGTTTTGTTACGTTTGTTGGCTGGAAAATGCCGAAAACCAAATAGCAAACTTCAATTGCCACAACTACAACAGCAAAAAACAACAACAACAACAGCGGTGATGGCAACTCAGCCGAAAATGACCTGAACAAAAAAATGCACCGCACAAGCTGGAAAACAAAAGCCACAACACAAGCAACAAACAGGCGCACCACTTGGCCACAACCCACAGCGCCTGCACGAATGGTCGGTTAGCTTTGCAACTCCTACTACTACATAGATACATGCATGTCTATGTATGTATGTATGTAGCTGCCCATAGCAATGGTCGTCGTCATCATTGACTGGCAAGCATTTTAGGCGGCTGCCTTGTTGTTGGATTTCAGTTGCTGCACACACAAAAAATTTCATTGCATACTTATAGGTGTGTTTAAGTATAATTAATTTTAGGTCCATGCTGCTGTGGACCGGCTATTCATACAACATTTGATGCTTACATTGTCGATCCGTCACTCGGGCGTTGCATGGAAGCATTAATGCATTAAATTAAAAATTTAGCTATAAATGCGGTATGCGGTGGCATAGCTTTAGGCGCATTACCTGTGCATTCATATGCTTACATTTATAATTGCAATTCACAGCTCAACTTGATTTATGACATACATTGCACCATTCATACTGCGCTCTACGCTCTTTAAAAACGTATGAATTAGGGTGGTCCCAAATAAGTAAAGTCGGAATTTTAATGCTCTCACCCCCTAAGATCGTTCTATATCGAAAGAATGTACTCCTATTTTTGTATTTTGAATTCAAAAAATATTTAGACGTCCCTCAAAACGCTCAAAATCTTCCATGTATTTTATATGGGAAAAAACCATGGTACAGAATTCTTAAAAATCAATATTTTTCTGGTTCTCTTCGGGAGACTTCCAATAACGATACCCAATTGTCTATTTAACCATTTTTTAATACTAAAGATTTTTATTTATGCCCCCCGATTGAATTTTATCGCATTTCAAGGGTTTTTGGGGGGTTTTGGGTATTAGTTTTGTGCATCTGCTGAAGAGAAACAATGTTTTCTGATCGAAAAATATTTATTTCATGCTTTCTGTGCCATTTCATAGAAATACATGCAAAATTTTGAGCGCTTTGAGCGACCACTAAATATTTTTTGATTTCAAATTAAAAAAATAGGATTGGTATAGAACAATCCTAGGGGATGAGAGCATAAAAATTCCGACTTAACTTTTTCACATGTATTTTTGGGCCACCCTAATATATATAACATGTATTAGACAGTTTGGGCTTGGTTACCTCTGGAAATTACCTAAATAGTAATTACTAAATAGTAGCCACTGTTGCATATGCAACGGCACCGCGCGTGTGGGCACACTACATTGATTGAACTGAATTAGTAACAGCAGTCAAGTGGAATATAAAATGAATGGCATTGTCATTTGAAAGGCTGGTTTTTACTGGTGCGCTCTTTTTTTTTGATTGATTACAGTTTGCATTTAAGGATGGTAATAAAATTTGTGATTTACAGGTAAAAGACTTATTGAATTTCTAGAATTTCCGGAATCTGACATTGGGATATTCCAAAGTGCAACTGAATAATTGTGACAACGAAAAGCCTATTACAAATACTTCAATTTCGTTACCACTCATAACTAAACCCATGCCAACCTTAAAAATTTATAAATTTCTTACGCAAGCGCTTGGAGTTCTCAACAGTCTTGTGAAATCTTTAAGGCATACGCCATGTTTATTTTTTTAATCTGCTGACACTTAAAGTGATCTCTGATTTAGTTAAACTAGCAGCCCCCTTCTTCATTCCAGCTCACCGCTACTCCTCGATGCGGCCCGCGGTGCTAATACAACCGATTCAGCTTCGTGGTTGCAAGCCGTCCAATGGCTTCGATGCCACGTAACACCCTGAACTAGAATGTGACAGTTCTTGGTCAGCTTTCTTAAGCAGATCCTACAATCGGCCCTAAAGTCTTATTGCAGCCCAATCGAGAGTCGACCAAGTTCTTGCACCACATCAAGACGCTACGGCACACAGTGTTTCGACTATATGGTAATAGTAAACCCGCATCGATTTCGGTGAAGCTTGACATGTGCTCTAATTTTATTTAGAAAGAGGGAATTATGTGAAGATGGAATATTTGCCACGCCCTCCACTTCTGTGTGTGAAAAATATGGGGAGGATTGGATCACTACAACACCCAAAACTCACAAAAAATGTGAACCCAGCCATTAAATGTGGTGGAATTTTGGTTAATTTTTGATTCCTGCTTTCCACTCTAAGAAAACAAAGGTTATACTTTAAAATTACATGGGTGTAAATATTTTCTTTTTTCCCAATGTTTGGTGAGATCTTTTCATTTTTCGAAAAATTCTTTTCGCGAAATTATGCAAAAAGCTGAAAATCAAAAATTAAAAAAATCTAGAATTACATATATTTGCAAAGTCGCGCAGAAAATATCCAATTATATATTGCAAAACTACATAAAATTCTCTAAGAGCCGCAAGCCCTGGCAGCTAGTGCTCCTTTTTTTGTGAAATAATAAATGTATTATTATTTTTCATTTAATAAATAAATAAAATTCTCTAAAACATGCGTCCAATTTCAAGACCTGAACCTGCCGAACCGGTACTCACACTTTTTTATATATATAGTCGAAACACTATGCGACGCCTTGCGTCTCGATCTTGAACCAGTGATCCAGAGGATAGACCTGTTCGAGAATTTTGGATGAAATGGTTCCGGCTTTCCGCCCTTCAGGATGTAAGCCATCTTCGCTCCTATCTAAACTTTTGATATATAGCCCAATTGCTATGCTACATACCTGCGAACATTTTTAGTAAATAGTTGGGATTATGCCATCAACTCCACGCGACTTTAGTGATCGATATTCTGAGCATATTTCCATAGACACTATTCAGTTTTATTTTCATATTTTCCAACTTTTTAAGTCCGCTCCTTTTCGAAGTATAGAATAGATCGAGAAAGTGAAATTTTTCACTGAAGTATTAACTCGCGTGCTTTTTTACCTTTAGCTCAATCGTCTTCATAGCGTCCTTATTTGTCAAACGTCATACATCAGCGCATTTACTGTGCGTGAATGTCAATATTTTCGATAGATACCTTTCATAAACTCAATCGAATGAAAGCATAGCAACCGCCAAATGAGCACTACAAAACGCATATTTTCGGTATCGCTTATCACAACAAATTCACACGACCGTTATTAATACAAGTCAAATATTAGTCTAATAGATTAGCAACGGCAAAGGAAATCAGTCAGTCGGCACAGCAACATAAATACAAGGACATTTATTTGAACACGGCATAGCTTTAGGCGCCGAATGCTCATATAACAGCATGTTTATTAAATTTAATGACTTTTACATGCCAGTAATTAATATTTATTTGCTTGTTACCTGGCAGCACACGTCACGCATACACTCACAAAATTATGAAAATTTCGTTTAGCTATTTGTCGACGTTTACGTCAATGATTTTCACAAATTTAATAACTTTTGCAAATAATTGCATATTTGGGGGCGTTCAAGGCTTGAATATGCTTCATGTGTAAGTGTGTGTGTATTGCTTCAGCATATCTAAATTTATAATCATGAAATTATATGCGTACTTACATACATAAATAGATGTATAAGTAAGCATAAATACACACAAAAGTCATTAAGATTTCGTATTTGCGATTGTAATATCAGTTGGCGTACATTAATTACCAAGCCGCGNTTGTGAAAAGTTTGTGAATATATATCTACATATATAAATAATATACATACATACTTATATTCATACTTCATTCACTCTAACATTCCCATTTACATTTATGTATGTCTGCTTTAGCTCAACTCATTACAAACCCCTCCTCTTCCCCTCTCAAAATCCTATATTTATGCCGTCAAATATCATTTGCATATGCTTTCTTACTATTGACATACTTTTAGGTAGCTTTTAATTTAGGGTTTATTTATCCAATACCAATTTCTGTTTTGTAACAAAAACATTTTCGTTATGCTTTTATTGCGCACAACCATTTTAATTGCGTTATTCACTGAAGCGTTGCCTAATTTTTGGAGCAAATCAATATTTTTTCTAATACAAAGTTTGTGAGGTACAAATGAAATGAAGAAATAATTACTTTTCGGTAGTTATAGTGATTTGTGGGATTTCATATTCATAATCATGAGGAGCATTGCAATATTAAATCGTAGCTGTTGCATATTTTTGGGCGCTACTGTTACTTGATTGGAGATTTGTTAAATTTCACCGCATATCTTTAGGCGCTGTCTATAATGAGCTGCGAATTCTAAAGAACTAGTTACATAACATACCACATTGGCCGCAATTTAATTCATTTTTTTTTTTGCATAAATTCTAAAAAGAAAGTTATCATTTTCAAACTCGGTACCAGGGATGTTGCGAATATCTGCATTCGCATTCGTTATGCGAATGATTCGCACACAATCGCAACATATGTTAAAGATTGTTTCAATTTAACGCTTAGTATCTAACAGGCAAAGCAACCTTTGAACACTGTTGCATGTCGTAGAAAATAAAAATATGTAGATCTAGTTGGGCGCCCTCAAATGTGTTCGCATTTTTTGTTAACGTTTGCACTTTATCCTCTTTTTGTGATGACCTATAAAATATTTCAGTGCTATTCATATTTTACGTAGTTGTATTAATAGTTACATGTTTTAGTTAATTTTTGTACTTTATTCGTCGAAATTGAGCAATGTTCAATGTAGCCGGCCTTATATACGAGCCTCTAAGAAATCGCCGTATGGGAGAAAAGGCTGCCAAATTACTTTTTTTGAAATGTAATATGCCCCTTTTGAACTTTGACTACTAGATAAAAACACTGGTTCAATGTTCTAATAATTTATAAAACGATGACTTAAGTTGATTTTAGCTTTTTTAATGATATGCCTAACATTCGTATTCGCATTCGCACATTCGCATTCCGAGACATCCCTACTTGGTACATGTTCTTCCAACTTTTTTAAAACTTGCTTAAACCCTTTTAGTCTGGCACCAAAAATTGTGACACATATTTCTATTACCTAATTGCCACAATTCGAGTTGCATTTGCTTTTTTAAACATGTGGCAACCCTGCTAAACATAGTTCTGAATTAAGCCTTTCAAACGTATTTCAATTGATAGCAATCTCCTTCAAACACCTCAAAAATAGCTTAAATATTCAAACTAAACAATTCCGAACACTCTTTCGTTTCGATTTTTCAAACAGGTGGCAACCCTTAAGAAAAAAATGTATGGCACTTCCATAGACCAAGCTTTTGACACCTCATTTTTTTTTAATTAAATGAACTCTGCAAATCTGATGTCATTAACACAAAATATCATATGTATTTGTAAGGTAATAATTTTCAAAAGATCGGGGAAAAATCCCTCAGTTGCCCACTTTTTAAAAATGTATCCCACAAAATTCACAAAGAATTGAAAACATTTATTTCAGTAGTAAAAAAGTAACATTCAGGTTGCACATATACATACATATAATATTCTTTCGAAATTCAATGGTCGGTAGATTACTCACTAAATGTCTAAAAGAATTTAAAAACATCTACTACATTCATAAATTACCTTCAGTGTTTATTAAAACCCAAGATTTTGAAGAAACTTTTTTTGTGTTTTTATGGTTGAATACTTTCTGGCAATTCTTGAAACTATCAGTCAGTGTTACAAATTATTTGCATTGCGTAAGCGAATGTGATTTTTGGTGACTTTAACGTTAAAGCACTTGACTTTTTTTGTTTCAAAAGCAGCCGCGTATTTTATATACATATGTACATGTACTATTTAAAATTTCATCAGATAATTTGTTTCACTTTTTACCAGTTACTATTGAAAAGATTCTTTCTTAATCAGCGCTTCAATTGGTTCAAGGGTTAAAATTTTCAAAAGTGTTCGTCTAATTTCTAATACATATACATAATTTTACTCCACATCACATCTTCAGAATGATTAATTACGTAAGAGTGTCGAATATTCTTGAATATGTATTAATAATGCATCGATAATTGTAGCAAATGAAAATCCCTTTTTATTTGAAATGTCCCTTTTTCCCTTTTAATAATTTGTGCTCCAAAATATCTCTCAAGTGGGGAAATTACCCACAATTTGGCATCACTGCTGTGGATAATTTTTTATGTTTTTAAACAGTATCTTTGTTGGATACACATATTTATGCCACATTTTTGTGTTTCAATATCATTGAAGTTGTGTGTTTAATTATCACGTCATTTTTAAGCTTTTAATATACATTTGAGTACCTGCCACTTCCTGTTTTCTGTGAAATTTAAAACTTTCCAATATTAAAAAATGTCGCTCATTCAATTCAACGCTATGATATGTAATCATTCAGTTTGACGTTAATATGCGAGATTATTTACTCTTAAACAACCAGAATAGCAAATTATAGATGAGTGGCGATTTTTAAGCCGCGTTTCAAAGGAATAAATCCAAAGCTGGTAAAACCCAAAAACGAAAACAGTGATTGCTGGAAATCAAGCTTAGCATAAATATTTTTATGAACATTTAAAGTATGTCAAGTATTAAATATGCATTCAACATTTGTGTATGCAAATATATATGTATGTCATGTACTATTTACTTATCTGCTCAGACCTACATATTACCTTACCTATACATAAATTTGTCACGCCCTGTCATATCTCGACATAATATTTGCTGATACTCGCAATCACGGCGCCAGAGATTCACACAGTTATGCCTTTTTTTATAAAAAATCATTTAAAAGTTAAAACAAGACTCCTGCAAAATCATAAACTTTATTTATTCATGCATATTTTCAGGCGCTTTGGCAGTTTATTGAAATGCTTCAATTCAATGGCAGGCTTGTGTAAGATAAATGTGTTGTTATTTGCATTTTTTATTAATCAACTTTTAGCGGTATAGAAAAATTTTCTGCATGAAATTGAAAGAATGTACTTTTAGCTGTGGGCTATATATTGTGATTTTCTACCCTGCCGAGCTTCTCAGCATACTAATGAGATTAATGTAAAATTAATATGCGAGCAGAAAAGCTGAGCATTTTTCACAAAAAATCAATGCGATTTGTAAGGAGTTTTCCTATAAAAGGCTTGAAGTCTATGAAAAGTTGTAAAATTGATATGTAATTAATGAGTTTGTGTTTATAAATTCATTCAAATGTCAGATTAAGCATCCGATTTAATTTCCATAGCCTTTGGGTTGTAAATTTTAAGTGCACTTATCAGAAAAAGTAAGCGCATGCACAATCAAGTTTATTTTACAAATATCATGCCGAGTTGGTAATAAGATGAATGAATTCCAAATTCAATAATATTTTTTTTTTTTCATTTTTGTCACATGCTGCTTGTGTGACCGTAATCCCGTAATGGACTTTCTCGGCCTTGTATTATTTATTCTTAAACATATTTCTGTGCCGTCTCATCCAACGCAGAAAAATACCTTAAAATATAGCAAATTTTAGAATGAAATGCAATAAAAGAACATTTTATTCCTATTTCCCGAAGAACGACCTATAAAAAGTAGTACTATAATAATACAAACACATAATACTTTGCATTGAGTTTATAATTTTTCATTCCAAAATTTTCATCCTATATTTTAAATTAAAAGTCTAAATATATTTTAATGTTGTTTCACTATATTTTTATTCTAGCTAGAAATTCGTATGTACATACTAAAATGTTATTGCAAAAATTCATTCACAATTCTACTAAATAGTAGTGTTATTGCAATTGAAATATATTCCATCAGCCATACCCGATAGCTAATTAAAATCATCCAGTTAGTAGAGGAAATAATACCCATATCATTATATTCTTGTATATACATATGTATGTATATGTGTCATAAGCGTACATTAACAAAGCATCAGTTATGTAGTTAGTATACAGTATTACACTAACCAAAAGATTTCAATTTAAGTTCGCCTCAGGCTGGTAATAACGCTGTGCCTAATAAAAACTCATTAATAGCATAAGTAAACTTACAAAAACCATCGTGCATATGTACATCGTTAGTATTCTAAAACTACCGTATTTATACAGCAAACAAATGTATAACAAAATTTTTTATTAATAAAAACCGAGCGCATTATTTAACAAACTTTTTTTTAGTTTTTATCTGCGCAAGTGGAAAGGCATACAATTGCAAGGCCAAATTTGTTTATCTACTCTGAAAAAAAATAAATTAAACCATTGGCTTACGCTAAATAAGTGCACTTCACCTGCAGCTAGCGCCCAGCAATTTTATGCTCTCCCCTAATTCGCATGAACTTGTTTTTGTTGTTAGAACATTTTAGCAACATTATGAATCGCAGTTACAACTAAATGTAAATGTTCTTCTCCTTTATTCTTCTATTTTCATATGTACGCATAACGCACGCACACGCACCTGCCTTCCCCCGCTTTCAACTGACGAACGTTATTCTGCCAAACAACAACAACAACAACAACGTGCTACTTATGCCAACTTACCGCTGCCTACCATCCAACTTACTAACTCAACAACTCGCTTACAAATATATGCTTTTTTGGCTGCATATCCTTCGGAATAAAATCGCATAAAACCAACATATGCACATATGTCGCACACACACACACACAACGCCTTAATTTTACACGCATTGGGTAACAGCACCGGCCGCAATCAGCCACCGATGTATACGGAAACTTTGTCGGAAAGTTTGGCGCTGATGATCACCTCGTTGTCGGTCGAAATGGAAGGCAAATATTATTGCACCGCCTCCTATGCAAATACGGAATTACTGGAAACGAGCGTTATAATTAAAACTTATGGTAAGTTTCTATTTAACTACGAGTACTAGTTTTAATTTCTTTTTTAACTTACACTTTATTGCGCTGTCCTACTCCGGCTGGAGTTCACACCCCTCGGCGTAGACGCGTCTCTGAACTGGCTGTGCTGTGACGCTCTCTTTGGCGCTGTTAAAGGCTCACTTAGGCGTTACACTGACACTCATCTCGCCGCGCCAAGTCCAGCTTCTTATTTCTTACCATTGCCACTATGCCAATTTCCAATTGTTTTATAGGTCATAATTTGTTATATTTTTACATGTCGGAATTTATTTTATTACTATGGACATTTTGAGTTTTCGTACAGTTGAGTGCAGCAGTGCGTACTTCTTGTCTAAGAAATTGTAGAATTACATTAGTAATTGGTTCGCACACGAGCGCACCTAGCAGAAAATCGAAATGGAAGCTGGAATGCGAGTAAAATGGACTGCATATGTAGTTTCCCTGAAGGCAAAAAATAGCGGTACTTGGCACTTTACCTACCGGTGGCAAAGAGAACATACCGCTCTTGGTTCCCGTTCTTATGTATGAAAATGGCCGGTAACTTTAAACTGAGGTTATCAATGAGGTAACCGATCGCCCCCGTATAAAGACTTTTGGGGCCGAACTGTGACAAATTACAACGCCTGTATAACCAGGGGTTGATTTCTTCTATCAACTAACACGGTAGGATAATTTACCATCGCACAGTGGTCTGAATTGAGAATGTAGTCGGACAAAAATATTTTAATATATTGGCGTTGATGGATTTGTACAGCACTTCTCCTAGTTTATGGGGCCACTGATTACAAATCTTCAATCAGGTTTCAAAAATCCAATATGGCAGACAAATTAAAAACAAATTTATTGAATTCGCTCTAAACTTGTCACTCTGGCGTTTCTGAAAAACGAAAATAATTTTATGGGTGTCGAAAAAGCGCGTAGAAGGAGTATATGGTACCTTAAAGCCAACTCTTCACAGAATAAGATTTTATGAATTCTGAGCCGAAACTCAGCGGTACTATTTAGTTTTTTTTTCTATTTTAATATTTAAAATAATTTCAAGTCCAACTTTTCACGTTGAACTTACAGAGCTCTATAAAATTCCTTTATTATGAAATAATCTTTTAATTACCAGTAATAACTTCTCTGCAGGAAAAAAAAATGTTTGCAAAAGACACACCGGTACACTTTAAATAGGTAATCGAAATCGCACAAAAAAAACGTGTCTCTGCTACAGCTATCTGATTTACATCGGCTAGCCAACTTTTAACCTTAATGTTCCTTCAATAGTAAAAGAGGTCAAAAAACAAAAAATTAGTTTCAATTATCTATTTTATTAAACAGCAAGCGATGACTGTTGACAATAACCATTGCTCGAGCTGATCTGCTCTTCTGCCAGACTGTCAGGCCACTTGCTCGCTTTGGTGAATACCACTTACTTGATCTTTTAAAATCCCACTCAGAGAAGTCATAAACGACATACAAAGAGCCTAAAATCGCTGTCCAAAGTTTCAATTTAAGCCATCTGTAAGTTTCAAAAAAACCATACTTAACTGTACTAAACCATCAACGAATTTATGCAGCTATTAGCAAGCCACTCTAAGGCCAGCCCAGTTATATCTTCTGTTGTGTGGTAAAATTTTACTAGCACAGCCAGGTTTACTGGGTTGCTGTAACAGAAACTGTACGAAGAGACAACTCTTAGAAGCAGGCAATAGAGATCTTATGTCCAGCTGAGTCTAAACCGGGCTCTCCAATCTCGAATATGAAAATCAATAAATAAAATTGCGACTTACACAATTGTAGTAAAGTAGCCCATTGCCGTATTTAGATCCCGATTTCGGCTGTCAACAGGCTACCGAAGAGAGTGTCTTTAAGCATAATTGGTGCTACGGATACGACCGCTCTATCGAACTTGCTACCTTTAGACCTGCAGATTCGATATANGAATCTCGAATATGAAAATCAATAAATAAAATTGCGACTTACACAATTGTAGTGAAGTAGCCCATTGCCGTATTTAGATCCCGATTTCGGCTGTCAACAGGCTACCGAAGAGAGTGTCTTTAAGCATAATTGGTGCTACGGGTACGACCGCTCTATCGAACTTGCTACCTTTAGACCTGCAGATTCGATATAAGCTATCCAAAGGCTTTTTTCTGTGTTCAAAATTGAATATTTCCATTATACATACACTACGTATAATGGAAATATTCAATTCAAATACTCCCGTATTAAAATGAAGCATTATTTCAATGCACGGATGGCGTTTTGCACTTCTCGGATGCTCTTTCATATGTAATTAAGAAAGTATATGTACCCTGTGGGGAAAATCTCTAGTTCTGAACTGGTGCGCTTCTGGTACATTTAGACCCAGTACTGGTTCGCGATAAATCTCTTTTGCTTGCAAGCAACTGGCGAATTTAACATGGCGATGTCCAAGGAAGTGTCAATTGCCCCCCGCTGCATCCCGTTTTCGATACTTCCGAACTAGTCCTAAATTCTGTAGTTCCGAACCAGTTCTAAAATCGACAGACGAAAGAAAAAGGTATCATGATTTTTCAAAATTGTTGGTTCTTCCGTGTGTGCAATTTTATGATATTTTGGAAGAAATGTGTTTTCAATTTGAAATTAAATTTGTTTGACTGATTGTAAGACATGTACGTTTACATACCTTTTTCTGTAGCTGAGTTTGCAGAGGTGCTCGCTGTTATTTCTTAGATTCCAGACGGTCCCAAGATGTTCAAATAACACAAATTTTAGTCTTGTATTACCAAGCTATGAAAAAGCATCTTCGAAGCACAGATAGATATTTGAACGAAAAAGCCACCGAACACATATCTATGTAAAGTAAACAAGCCCCCGCGTGCATCCCTTTTCATAATTCCGAACCAGTTCTAAATTTCACTTTAGATATAGATTCAGGAAAACTGAAAAAAATTAGTTTTTTAAAAGTACCAGTTTTCGCCGATTTTGGACTGGTGGGGATCTAGTTCCCATCGGACTAGTTCCTTTTTGGCGATAAAGACCTAGTACGGAACTAGAAATTCGATTCACTAGTCCGCAGTTTCCCTGCAGGGTATAAAAAGCATGCACAGCGGTGACAACACATACACATATACATGGTGCATGTTTATATGTACAAATGCACTAATCGCGCGCTGTGATGTTGATTCAAACTTAAAATTTGAAAACACATTTACATGTATGGCTGTAGCTGAGTGATATATAAATGATATCGTAAATATTTGGTTAGTACTCGTTGTTTCTTTAAAAGTATCTAAAAATGAGACAAAATTCCATTGCGAATAGTTATAAACATACACTTTGACTTATGCGATTTCTAGGACACTAGGCCGCGTTGCCAAATTAACAGTGAATTTGAGAATCAAGATTGTGGCACCAGAACCAATTAGTGCTCGATACATAGTAAGAAGGATTCCAGAGTGCATTTAATGTATATGTCAAGAATGGACGTTCAAGGAACGTTTGGATCCAACAAGATTAAGCATAGTTTTCCTCCTCCACATTTTTCTCTATGCCTATGTACGTACATATGTATATATATCCTACGACGTTTCGAACTACCATCTTTCTTACGCAAACTGTGGTCAAATCACCAAGTTACTGTATTCGTGAGTAAGAACAACGTACCTGTATTTTTTTCCTCTCGGCGTTGAGAGTCCAAACGCTTTTTCACCAAAGAGAAATGCCAACTGACCCACTTCGTCGCCTTTTTAAACTAGTTGGCATATAGACACGAAACTTGCATATGTATAGTTGAACAGAACTAGATCTTTAAGGAGCCCTTACTATATACATATTTGTTTCGAAAAAGAAATTTCTCTGCCACACAGTTATACGAGCATCTGGTCCCAATCGCACTAACAAAAGTTCAAGCATTCGCAAGTAAGCAACGAACTCAAGAATGAATACATATTTTATGAAATTGCAAGCAACCGGAATTAGCCCACAGTGAGCCATAGAAAAAATTGAAGAGCTGTAGGAGAGTTTTGCCGCACAAGGAAATACATTACCAAGAAATGAAATGCTCTTGCCTGCTTTTAGGCGCACAAGTTATGTGTGCGGAGTATTGTATGCGGCGTGTCGATGCTAATGCCATTGCCATTGCCTGCAACAAAGTTTCTCAAGTAAAAACGTCGTGTACGTGTATGTTTAACAGCAATTATGGCCATAAACAAATTGTTGCTGCAAGTGTTGGTGGGTGGGCGTATACGCCTACGCTCCAAGTGTGATGCTTTTTGCTTATTGCGTGCTTGTGCAAGTTTTCGCCAAGTAATTTTTAGTTTTCACAAATTTCATTTCATAAGCTTTCTAATATTCCATATATATAGTTTTTTTTTTATTTTGAAAGTGTGGCGGTCTGTGGCTGCATGAACATACATACCGATTTCTTGTGGTCCCGTTGGAGCCTGTAAATTCCTGTGTGGTTTTGTGGCTAACATATTTTGTATGAATTAGATGTGTGTGTGTCTGTGTGCACATGCGCACTACATAAATAAGTTAAATTGAAATTCTGTTTATTTGTAGACTGCAAAAAGTGCAATCGGAGCTATATACATATAATATATCTACAAAATTTGAAAAGTTCTTAACCAAATATGGCACGATTATTTTGGATGGAAAGAGCAAATAAGGGAAATTCGGTTTTTTAGCCTAAAAATATGCTTGAGTTTTTGTACTTTTGCTAGCTAGCGTGCAACTTGGTTATTTCGATGTTGGTGGCAAACTAAAAAGTTTCAAGGCAATTTAAATTAAAGTATGAAGAAATAATATGCAATATTGGAAAATGTTTTAAGCCAAATGGAAGTCTGATAAATCAATACACATGAAACAATGAGACTTTATTTAAAACAACAACATGTATGTTACCGCATTGGACCACGTCAACTGATTTCGATAATTCTTTTTGTATCGGAAAGGTAGTGTCTCAGAGGTGGTCCCATATTAATCTGGTTTAGATCCGCTCATTGGATCATGAAATATATATACATATATTTTTTTTAATGACATATATATCGATAAAAATTTCGATAATTATATCGATAAATGGTTTGCTAACTATATCGGTATCTCTTATTATATATGTGCCAGTTACTGTCGAAACTCGACAGTTTTTCTAGTTTTTAGGAGCCTTGGAGAGGTTTTCTATTTTAACACGTAGCAAAACTTATACGGTACAAAGTAACTTACCGGAAAATCTTCTGCTTTGGAACTAAAACGTGACTAAAATTTTTTTGTATCTTTGAAGGTCTTTGGAGGACTTCGGCAGGACTTGGAATTAACCCGATACATTACAGGTTATAGCTAAATTTCAATGATTTGATACATATCGATAATTCGATGAATTTCAAAAACACTAACTCGAACAATTTAAAAATGTAAATTCTTTGGATATCTTTATAAATATTTAGTTTTGAGAGCTCCTTATTTTTTGAAAGCTATCGAAAAATTTCGATAACTCGTTACACTCTGTTAACACGATAACATTCGGTAAGCAGTGATAACTCGATAAGCTTATATAACCTTGAAATTTCGATAAAGCGATATATTTTGAAAATTCCATAAACTTCGATTCGATGAATCAACCAATTTCAGNGTATCATTTGATTTTCATAAAACATAACTTTCACTGGAGTAAAGTTGTTGCTAGTTAGAACTAAAACGATAAGTATATCCAAACTTTTTTGATAATTTAATCCATAATTACTTCAAAACCTGAATGTCGATAGCGACATCAGTGAAGTTTCAGAATTTTTAAATATATAACTTAAAAAAGTAATTTTTCCTGATGTTATAACACAAATGGAGGCGAATTATTCTTCAAAGAAGCTTTTCAAAGGCAGAACAACACTCGGTAGTTTGCCATTGCCTGCCAAGGGGCTACCGCTGTTAAAAAACAAGTTTTCTAATTTGGATATGGCTGAGACCAAGGATCGAACCTAATGTAATCACTCGCTCACAGCGGCCAAGATCAAAAAACGCTAGGGAGCTACTTACTGGTGGTACGCAACTCTAGGCTACCATCGACGGCGTATATAGATTACGCAATTTCCTAAAAAGAGGATTGGCTGACCATCCTTATATTTAAGGTCTGCATGTGAAGGCTCATGAGGTGAGTGGAAATCGGACTAGGTAGTGAAGCCTAACATATTTTTTTAGGGAAAAAAATCATAAATACTTTAGAAAACAGCACTTCATCTAACCTTTCTATCTTCTATCTACGTACATATATACTTATTTCTCAAAGTTATTTTTGTATTACCGCACTATAGCTCCCTTAATATTTTATCAAAATCAATGACTGAGACCTTGCAATTGCGAAAAAGAGTCAGTTTATTCAAGTTCAGTTATTTATAAAAAAAAACTAAAAACACTTTGGATGCTTTGTCTGAATGTATTTCTGAATGCACCCTAATTTTTATATGATTTTTGTTGCTAAACATACGTTTTTTATGTATGAATGTATGAACGGAATACGAAATATCAAACCTTTTGTTTTGTATGTAATACAATAATAAAAATAATTGAACTTTGATTAAAATGACTTAAATGTATTCGTCAATTGAACTAAATGAACCATTTGAACTAAAGAACAAGTTCACTAAGGTGAACGAACTACAACTGAACGGTTCACCCAAAAGAACTAAAGTGCCTAACTCTAGAAAATATAAGCTTTTGAATATGATCGCCACGTGCCTAAAATTTTAGTAAATTAAGAAGAAGAAAAAGACAATGGATTCATCCGGAGACACAAGGATCAACTTGTTCCTCACCGTTAAATCAACCACCACAAATAAAATAATAAAGACATTTCTCTATAAATGCACATAAGCGCAATGATAAGACATTTAATGTATTTCGTCTCGGATAAATCTATTTTAAACGATACTATGCAGCTTCAAGGACGGAATCACCATCGAATCGGATAATTGTTATCCGGAGCGAATGAAGACGAAAAGGTTCCTTAAATTTATTTCATTGGCAACTCTGACACCAAAATTTCTATAAATGTCCAGAACTGCAAGAACTTCTTCACATACACAACGCCTTCTGCGAACGCAAAACCAATATCAGAGCATATAAATATGGCACTGAAATTCGCGCACGTAAAAATGTTAGACCAAAATGTTTCAACAAAAATAAAATTTTTTTGGGCGGAACGAATTTCGCCGGGTCGTGTGTTTTCAATTTCATAAAATCAAAAGGCAACAGTAATATTGTGGAAGGCTAAAAAAATTTGTATGGTGTTTTTTTAACACATACCCTCTCATTTTATTGGGTTTGTCTTAAAAACTAGTTATCAAAATAAAATGTTATGCAACTCGGTCCACGGCAACCTGTGCCAACTTGCAATGAAAGTTATTAGAATAATTACTATACTCCCTACAGCACTAGGGCATAATATTAAGTAAATCGGCGTTTTCAGTTGTTTAACAGGTAGTGATGATTTTTTCCAAAGGACCATAAATTATAATACATTTCCAAAAGTTTACACAAAATGTGGTTATATGGGTATCAATTAAAAGAAAAATTCAAAACAAGATTAATTATAACTTTTGTTTTCAATTATCCTATTGGAACATGTAAAAAATATCCTTTAAAAATATTATCTAGGTTTAATTTAAATCCTACAAATATATATAAGGATACTGTAGGGTAAAAATTGCAAGGGATATTTGCCTTTAATTAATTTTTTCGATTTCCTTAGGAGAAATCCTGCCATCCTATTAAAATTTTAAAGATGCAGATTTACTAGAAACTACAGCTCTCGATTTTGTTCGCACATTTTCAAACAGCCCGGGTATATGAGCAGCGAGTACTCGCACACTTGTTCAATGCTCATTACTCGAAAATTTTCGAGCATGAGCTCGAGCAATTCGAGTTTTTTCGAGTAACTTGAGCAATGTTTTTTTTATTATATTGACATTTTTGGTAGCAACTTTTAAAATTTTTCAAATTATTGATATATAATGCAAAAATTGTTACATTGGGGTTTAATAATATAATTTATTTAACATGAATTAGAAAGCAGCTGCTGACAAATACAATTTACAAATTTTCTTTTGTTTATGAAATTGTTCAAAAACTCGAAAATTTTGAACAAACATTTGAGCGGTTGAGCAATGAACGAGTTTCGAGCGAGTATCGAGCTACTCGCAATGCTCGATACCCGGGTATCTAGAGCTCTACTAGAAACGCTTTCAAATATGGGAAACATATCGAATTTTTCGCATTTCCAAAGTTTTCATGGGCGATTAATTCAAGTTTTTAACTAAAACTTCAACTAAAAGTTAAGACGGGTTATCGTTATCCTACGGCCATAAAACGTCATATGTATGCTATTTATGCTAAAATGCACAAATATAGAGGATATGTATATCAAAATTTACAACAAAATTTGTTTCCATATTTTCTTGCGACAGTCTAATCTATATATGTATGTATATGTATAATATATCTCTATAAAAAACTAAACAAAATTCTCAAAAAAAACACACACCAATATGAGTACTATGAAATATAGCCGGCCTGAGCTGGCCTTGTGAAAAAATACTTTAAGCTCCTCATAACAATTTTCAAGAAACAGCAGTATGTACACAGTATAAATATATGTACGGTTATAAGAGAAATGTGTGTACATACTACATACTTATGCGCAGTTAATGGAAATATTGCTAGGATAAATACTCAAGCAAGCCAAACTATAATATACACACATTCGTAATAGTTTGCTGTATGTACTTGCCTCTTCGATATTTTCGTTGCGTCTATTTTCGTTCACAGCAGTTAAAAATAATAAATATGTACACAAAAAAAGCAAAAAATATTATTGCAAGTAAAAGTTCTTGCCGCAGATATTCAATTATTTGACGCAATTTTCTACTCCATGTGCTGCTAGCTGCAC
>NW_016166037.1:1148-25494 GCF_001687245.7 Rhagoletis zephyria | reverse complement strand
CGCGCCAACGGGATCAATAAAAAAGTGGTGGCAGTGTAATAAAATGTTGCTTAAGAGTGCGCGCAAGTCGAGTTAACAAGTTTAAAACTAGCAACAAAAAAAAAAAAAAGTTGAACAAGTTAAGCGGTCTTGCAATATACCGCCAACTATACGCTATACGATCTTGACCAGCAGCCGTGGCAGAAAGTCTATGGAATCTGAGTTAGGTTAATGTGACCAAAGAAATGTGAAACGTAAACCCACGGTCAGAAGCTATATCCAAAAACGTGGATTCTTATGTATACGCCCACGCATATTTGTGAACATAAGTGGGACATACGCACATATGTATATGCAGGTATACAATGTGTGCATGCGTGTGTGCACAAGTATTCGCGCGAGTATACGCAGATATACTTCAATGTCCAAAATAACTAATCGCTAATGTCACAATTGCAGGTCAGCGCCAAATAAAATCGAGCAAAGGGCCACTATCCGCCGTGGGTAAACTGTGAAGTACCACCAGACCAGGCACTCCTGGATTACCACCACTGCCAGCTCCACCCATCTTACAGTCATCCACAGCAGCACGTCAGCACACGCCACTGCATACATACATAGGTACGAGCCGAAAGTCAGTAGAAGTTGAACTACCAATTAGTGATCCTGGCCAAGGTCACAGCTTCCAACTGCTAGCAAGCACAACCACAAAGGGTCGCACATCGGATCAGCTGATCTAGTGATTTTATCGAGTGCAGGTCAATGGCCACTGCACATATGTAGTTTAAACATATGTACTAAGGTAGCTGTGTATACATGGTGGGCCCGGAGAACCAGAAGTAAGCGTAGCAGAGTAAGGAGCGTCAAAGCGCTGGAAGCAACGATCGTGTTGGAAGTGTAGCAGAGTAGGAGTAGCAGAGTGGGAGCGCTAAAGAGCGGGAGCAAGCGAGCAGCGCAGCGAGGACCGGCGTCAATTGGAGCAGAAGCTCGGCAGCGTCAAGCTTCCAGCGGAATAAAGAGAGTAAGATAATATTTATTATGAAGTTACGATTTGTATTTCTCGATAGGTGAAGGGTATAGCAGCAATATGGAGTGCTAGTCTTTTTTATCTTTTTGGTGTGGGTGTTGTGCTTGCACAACTGAGGGGAAGTAGAGGGGGACATTATGATGATACGGAGAGGACAGGACACCTGACCCGGACAGACTCTCTCTTCGATGCTCTTCTTTTCTCTTGTTCTACTATTTTGCATATTGCATACTATATTTGCATATTAGTTTATCAACGCGATATATCACAATCAGGTATGATTAAGTTTTTTTGTTAATATAGCTAAAGGCAAGTAAGGTAGAGAAGACCCCCCCCCCCACCCCCCACTGACGAGCTAGCTAGGGCCTGCCAGCATGCCTGCATGCTGCCTCTCCTTGTCCAAGTAAGCAGCTATATTGCACAGATTGCCTTCGAAAGTCACCTGGTCCATTTAAGCTAACTCCTGAGGCAGTCGAAGCATTTAGTAAACTTAAAGTTACACTCTGTTCAGCACCTGTCCTGGCTTGTGCCAGATTTTTCTAAAGAATTCGTGATACAATGTGATGCATCCAAAATAGGAGTAGGTGGCGTGTTATTCCAGCTCGATGAGGAAGGGGCAGAGCATCCCATTGCTTTTGTGTCAAAGAAGCTGAATAATGCTCAGCGGAATTATACGGCCACCGAGCTGGAATGCCTCGCCGCAATAGTGTCAAGCGTTTCAGACCATATATTGAAGGATTGCCTTTTCGAATAATTACTGACCATTCAAGTCTCAAGTGGCTAATGACACAAAAAAGACTTGGGCGGCAGGCTGGCAAGATGGTCGCTTCTATTGCAACGATACAACTTTAGGATGGAGCATCGCAAAGGTTCTTTAAATGTTGTGCCGGACACCCTTTTGCGTTTTGACGTGGACGAACTCTCTTCTACCCCACCTCTAGAAATTGACTGGGCATCACCGGAATTCGACGGCGAAGAGTACTCGGAGCTTAGTGAAACAATTAAAAACAATCAAGAAGGATTACCCGATCTACGCATAGTCGAAAATAGAGTTTACAAAAGAGTGATGTTTCGAAGAGGTGTGGAAGAGGAGGAGGATTCGCTCTGGCGTTTGTGGTAACCGGAAGGGCTGACGGAGCTCGCAATCAAATGCTCACACGATTCCAATGCTAGTTACCATGGACGTTGGCAAAAGACCTTAGAGCGTGTTCGGCAGAAATATTTTTGGCCGCAAATGGCAAAGGACATACGCCTCTATGTAAACCGTTGCGAAACCTGCAAAGCCGTGAAAGCCACCAATCAAGTGTCCAGACCACCTATGGGCAATGCCTTCGTATCCGAGAGGCCATTCCAGCGTCTATACTGCGACTTCTTGGGACCATATCCAGGATCAAGGCGAAGAAACCGGTTTTTGTTCATAGTGCTAGACCATTTTTCCAAGTACGTATTTTTGAAGGCGATGCAAAACGCGCCGTCGGCAAACGTAATTAGCTTCTTTAGTACAGAGATTTTTCCAGCTTTCGGGGTCCCTCAATTCGTCCATAGTGATAACGGGAAGCAATTCATTTCGAAGGAGATGCAGCAGTTTTTTGAAAACTATGGGGTTGTTCACATTAAGACGGAGTTATACTCACCGCAGGCTAACGCCTCTGAACGAGTGTACAGTGAGACTGTTTCGAAAGTTAGAATATTCCTGAAAGACAAACAAGATCACTTTGACTGGGACAAACATATTCCCGAAATTCTGTCGGTTTTAAGAAGCGATTACCATACGTCGAAACAGAGCTCGCCTTACTACGCGTTATTTGGACAAAATATGATACAACATGCGTCAGCCTATAATATCCTGGAGAAACTGGGTAGCCTAAGACAAGACGAAGTCCCGATTACAAGCAGAGCTGATAAGCTAGCAAACATTCGCGAACACATACGACGAAACCTTGAGCTAGCGCAAGACAGAGCAGCGAACACGTACAACAAACGCACGCGGGTTTTGAATTACCGGGAAGGACAAGAAGTATTCCGAAAAACTTCGCTCTTAGCAACTTTAAGCAAGGCATAAATAAAAAATTCTTGCCTAAATATATCAAGTGTCGTGTTTTGCGAAAGGTAGGCAATGCTTTGTACGATTTAGATGACTTGAATGGCAAACCGATCGGTAGGTTCAATGCATCTGACATCCGGCCGTGACAATGTCATCCGTCACGAAGAGCGATCCGAAAGTAAAGTAGTTTTTTTTTCCAATATTAATAATCACGTTTTTCCTAAAATTTTTATATACACGTTTTTTTCAAATATTAAACTTAGCGATAGGATAAAACCCTGACCGCCCGCAGACTGCCCGGGGTCCAACTTTGCATGGCTTTTCCTCGAAGCTATGTCATGTAGGGCTGTAACTCGCTTCTGTAACTCTTCCCTACCGATCATTTCTCTGCGGGTAGAGAATATACGTCATTCTCTACTACTCATAAGACAGAGAACAAGGCGTCATATATGAATTCGCCCAGGTAGAGAATCGGGACAAAGACGAGCTACTGGACTAGCGGAGGGGCCGTACTGTGAAGACCGACTAAGTTCGGCAATTTGGGGGTGGCTAACTCTAGCCAACGAATGTGAATAGAGTATCGTTTTTTTCTCTTACTGTCCTTCCCACTGGGCGCTTTGGCGGTCGGGGACAAACCGCCCAGTATCCTCCCCGAACATCTATATTCATAGTCGGACGAACCCTAACTGCCACCTGACGTAACTACGGGGTGTTATTTTTTTTGCCCGGCTAATTACTAATTCTTTTTTTTCTGAGACTCTATATCTCAGGGGTGAGTCGTGCCCCACGTACCTGTGATTTTATCCCCCAATTCACTTGCCGGACGCCTTGCAAAAGACAGTTAACCTTCGGCATATAGCGCACCCGGTAGCATGTCAGAAATTGCACCATCTAATAATATTTCTAGAGCTTACGGCAACACCAAAACTGCATGGAAGGTCTGCCATTTTGCGACAACTGTGTTCCTTTCGGACAGTGCCGGTGATTGTCACTGGATCTTGCAGGTTTGTTTGGTTACTTCTTTTTGGATAATAAACGCTTTCCCGTAGAGACTGGTGATAGTTTGTGACAATTGTCTGTAGCTGCCATCTTCACAGAATGGAGTTTGTATCTTGACACATATGTTAGAAGGTAGAGAGAAATATACATAGGGGCTTATATCTTGGCATCTATTGCGGTAGCTTGTTAGTTTGACAGCTACGTTTTCCTTCCTTAAACTTTATGGGGTACGAATAAATTGGGTTTTGCTGTGCCAAACGCAAAGTAAATTTTTGACAGTTGGAAAACCGCCGAAATCGTCAAAATTTACATCTATTTTATAACTTGCAAGTAACGTACGTTTTCTGCGGGTTTCATCGGTTTCTATTTTGATTTTCACTCTACTATCGCAACAAGATTAGGTATATACATCTTTAGAAGCTATCAATTTTTTTTTCTAGCCCCATGAGCTAGATAAAATGCTGACGTTCGTATTCACCACGAAAATGTAAAATTTTTATTCTGATCCGTCGAAAGTTCCACCATTCTATCAATTGGCACGGCCCATAGAAGCAAGAGTTGAGCCGTCTTCCATTTAGTCGCTTAAAAACTTAGAAAATGGGTTATTTTAAATCCAGGTACATAATGACAAATATTTTAATAGAAGACAACTCAGTTTTTGCTTTTATATTAAAATATCGATAGTGTTGCCGCCATGAAGTTTTACGTGCAAATGAGAATCTAGCTGTCGGGCAACCAAGCTAACGGCGGTGGATAGCAGGATATAAGCCCTGATATACGTTGCTCTTGAAGAGCAAGGAGCGGTCTCCATTGGATATTTATATTCTAGCATATGTGTCGGGATATGGACTTTATCGTGTGGAGACGGGAGTAACTGGGTCATGGCAACCCCGGATTTTTTTTTTATATTCTTCCTTGCACTGCGGCAAATTCCAGTTGGAAAAGTAGCGGAAATAGTCCAAATGACGCAGTGCCCGTTCTTCCAAATGGAATATTCCCGCAGTGCGAGGGTATAAAAACCTGCTGGCAACCTTACAGTCAGCCATTTGCGGAGTCAGAAGAACACGGCAAAACAAGTAAATTCGCGAAGTTCAATACAAATCGCATTTATTACCGAATATGTGACAAAGTTTTGTGACCCATTCGCGGGCAATTATATTGTGCGAGGAATATAACTCAAGTACCAAAAAAATAATAAAAAAACCAAAAAAAAGTTAAAATTCGACGGCGAGGATTAAAGACAGCAATTTGCTGATGGAAATTTCCGAAACGCAGACCGTAAGTGTATATCAAAGAAAAATAAGTGGCAGAAAGAAAAATGTATGATTTCAAAGTTTTAGTGCTACTAGGGCCCAGTTTTTCAGTGCCAGTTTAAACTTAGATTTAGCAAACTTTGAGTTTGAATTGAACAGCTGGCTGACAATTGATTGGCTGATCTTAGTTTGAACCAGCCAGATCGGGCATTTAAACTGAGTTTAAACCACGACCGTGCACTAAAAAACTGGCCCTAAGAGTATAAATTCTTATTGCTGCTATCTTCCATAGCACAAAAAGCCTAACAGAACTAACGAAAGAGCTCGGACCGTCAGGGCAAAATACAAAAGCATTGTCCTGCTGTTGCCGGAAGAGATCAGTAGGTTGAAACCAGCGCGCCACAGTACATTCGCTACCGTATAACCTAATTGGACATTTACCTCCCCCACCCTCGCTGCAGTTAGGTGAGTTTTCATTAGTCATACTTACTTTATATTATCTTACCTTATATCACTATCTATTATGCCTTATATTGAACTAACTAAGTCTATAAACTTTAACCCCAGCAGGCACCTCAACGCATTAAGTGCCCCAGTGCCAGCACGCGCATAACAACAACGTGCCTCAGTGGTCATCAAGCGAAACCTCGTCAGCGGTGCGCCACAACCCCTCAAGCGGCACATTGCCAAAAGGGCGCCTCAACGCCATCAAGCGCCACCTCGTCAGCGGTGTGCCTCAACCCCACCAAGCGGCGCTTTGCCAAAGGGCGCCTCAACGCCATCAAGCGCCACCTCGTTAGCAGGCGCCTCAACGCATCAAGTGCCCCAGTGCCAGCGAGTGCGTACCGGTAGTGAGCCGCACTGGTCATCAGGCGCCTCAACGCCGTCAAGCGCCACCTCTTCAGAGGTGCGTCTTAACGCATCAAGCGGCACATTGCCAAAAGGGCGCCTCAGGATCGTCAGGTGCCTCAACGCACCCTGGCAATTAACAAAACCAACTACAACATCAACAACAACATCAAGGCTGCCACATCAGCAACCACACCTTAACAACAGCAAACAGCAACCACAACAAACAGCAACAACCACTACAGCAGCGCCCCAACTAACGCCTGCTGCAACCGAGGGTGAGTCTTTCGGGCCAAACATATTTTTGTAAATAACGAAAAAAGGAAAGATCTTAGTACTAATTAACTTTAAATAAATAAGGAAGAAAAAATAATTATAATATAACTTAAATAAATAGTTAGTAAGGAAACATAAAGATAATAGAGAAAAGAAAAGCAGTAGGAAAAAGTAAAAAAAAGGATAAAAGAAAAGATAAATTTAATTATAAAGGCAAATTAGATGGAAGAAAAGGATTAAAAGTAAAAGTTTTTGCATATCCATTTATAAAAAAAGGGAGTTAATTTGAAACGCAGGATTTTGACCAGCCATATAACTGACCAAGCTTACTGAGGTTGCGCAACAATTTAAGCGAAAATTTATTGTTTCTCTTTTTCATTATAAATTTTTTTTTTGTACTACTGCTGATGATACATTTTTTCACTTGAACTAGTTGCGTGAACCTATAGCGTCATAGGCATACTTAATAATTTTGCGTGTCTAAGTTTAAGTACCCACGCGTAACCTATAGACACTTCTTAAGTTAAGTTCATACACCCACCTATCACGTACATTCCTACATACGTATATGTTTGTTTTTGTGTTCACATACATATGTGTACACATGCATACATAGATATACCTTCCAGGGTTAAATGAGGGAGTTTTTTTTTGAATTTTGAATGAAACACAACTGGCATTAAATTACATTAAATAAAATTTAATCAATTACGATTTCCATAAACTAAAACTAAGAGATCTTATATTCTAACTTAGGGATCTAATTGTAGGCACCAATAACCTAAATGCAATTAAAAGAACTAAGTGAACTGGATTAAAATGAAATAAAGATAAAGTACAATTTAACAGGATTAAATTTACCTAACCTTTATTAAATAAACCCGACTTTTAAATATAATAAAACGAACTATATACGAATGAAATAACATAATATAACTTAAAATAAAATACGAATTTAGGGAAAGTTTAACGGAAATAATTTTAAATAAAATACTAAATTATCATAATGAGATGGCCACAGTAATAATATAATAAAATTATAATTAATTAAATAAGAATCGTGATAATATAAAACGGAAACCTAATGCTATACAACCAAAAAGAGAGAGAAAAATAAAAATAAAAGGAAAATATTTTGAATACCTAAAACGAAAATGATTATAGAAATATAGGGGAAGTTTATTAGATCAAATACCAGCCTGAGTTAATTTAATCGGTTTTTTTCCTTTTTCTCTGGGTTTACCGTGATACGCATACCTACGGTGATGAGAATACTTACCTGACTTACTTTATTAAACCTTTTGTTTATACACCTACCTGACTTACCTTAGATATACCTGCGGACTTACCTTACTTACATACATACCTGAATTTACTTACCTGTTACTACGTGATATATATTTTTTTTATGACAATACCAGATATACGTAGCTAGACTTAACCTAGTTACTTACTTTAATTTAACCTTAGGGTAAGCACTTACCCCAATTCTCAATATTGGCGACATACTTACAATAAATTGTACTCACCTTAGACTTAAGAGGTAACACCTACTTAGCTATTAAGCATACTTACCTTTTTTCCCCCTTTAGATGTTAGGATGATTAATTTTAAGAATTAGTTTTTAAGAAAATGAATTATCAATAAATTTGTAATAAAATAGGAATGCTGACTCTTTCCATTATTTAAGAAGGCACGTTAGGAATCTATTATGGGGCTACCGACATTAGGGTGCAACGGTAGCCATGGATGAGGGTGGCACCGGGCGTCACACCAACATCGGTGGCGCCCTCTATTCGGCCTTAGGTGTTTATTTTGTTCATTTCCTTTTATTTCAGAGTTTTAGTTTGGTTTCTTTTGCTTTTCAGTTTATTTTAAATATTTAAATTTAACGTTTCTTTTTTTCAGTGGTTTTTTGGTCGTGTTAACGGATTTTTTTTGAATTTTTTTTGCTGTGTGTCCGTCCGTTAAGACGTATGACAAGGCATGACTTTTCTCCGTTATGGCGCAGGGAACAGTAGTGAGGCAAGAACCCCGCCCAGCCGACATGACTAGCCACAATGCACCCCATTGAGTCATGCCACCTGCACTCACTGCTGCTCCCATCGTATGCGTACAATAACAAATTTGTAACCAAGGCGTATTAAACAAGGGGTGATTGACAACTCAGTGCGGCTCTCTTTTAAGGTACTATAATGTCAAAAAGTATAAACAAACGAATTAACCCTCAGTGATGCTCAGGCTTTTATTTTGATTCTAGTTTTGTTTTACTTACATTACCTGGAATATATATATTTTGTCAATAAAATAAAACAAATTGTTTATAAATTCGTTTTAGCAGTTTTCTTGTTTTTAATTGCCCAAGTTTTATGCTTTTGTGCGTTTATTTTTATATTTAAATTTTTTGTCCTAAACATTATTCGACACTTATAAAAGTATGATTTTACATTTGTTTCCAATTATATATGAGAGCTTAACTTTAACAATTCTGAAATTAAATTTTTTTCATGCGAAATAGTTTGGGTATAAACGAGTCGTTTGAAAGTGCTTGATTCGGACGGACAACAAATGAAATCACTTTCCTTGAAGTGGTTTTCACAAACGCGAGATGAATTAAATTAAATATTTAAGCAAAGTCGAACGAACTTATTTTTTACCAAACTATAAATGTACTTACTTGCTCTCCTCGGCGGTTTATCTCTTAACAATTTCTCGTTTATTAAGAATATTTGTTGCTTGAAAAATTTTTGTGTATTTTTTTTTTAAATAAATTCAAATTAAAAAAAAGTATTTTCAAATGGGTTAACAATTCATTTCAATTTGACAATATAGCCTGTTTCTAATGAGAGCAATGTCAAAATCAATCACACTTTGTTGAATACATTTTGTTTGTAACCAATCTCAAGAGTGGTTGTTAAATTTTTTAAATCAAACAATCACATTTTTGAAACGAAAAAAATGAGAATGCACACTCAGTTGATTCAATCATTACACAGCTCTGATATGTATGTATGTATGGATACGTAGACATGGGAAAATTTGCGTAAACAAAGAATAGAAGTGGATTCACATACAACTTTGTCGTTGCGTTGGCGTTGAATTTCAAAGCAGCCGTCCACATAGCCGCGGCGTCGGTCGCCAGCTGTTGTAAATAAATAAAATTATATGAAATGTTTTTTCCTTTCAATGAAATGAGGGCAAGAAATATAATTTTTCATGCAATTATTGATATGAAATATTAATTTATCTTATTAATATGTTAATTTAGTGGCCAAAGTAGTCTCTGCCAAGCTTCATTGTAGAGCGCATACTTTTAACGTGCTAACTTTCGAAATCTGCTGGTGAAAAGAAAACAATAGACATTTATGTTTGCCATTTTCTCGCGCTACCGCAGTCCCAATGGCCGAGTGAGCAAAGCACTAGACTGCCAATTGAGAGATCCGGGTTCGAGTCCAAGTCCTCGGGCAGCGGAGCTTTTTGTTTTTTGAAGTGAAAACTTCTTTAGCGGCGGGAGTGATTTGAAACTCGATGAAATGAAAAACGTGTCAACAGCAAAAACAATTCACATTTGTATGTTACTTGCCTTTCAGTATGTAGTTAATAAGGCATCCAATGCTGGACCATTTTGTGAATTCCGGGATTTCGGGATTTTAAATTGGTAATCCCGGGATACCGCGATATTTCTGGATTTTATTACCATTAATTTAAATATGCTAACAACCTAGTTTTGTAGTCTTGATTAAGTGTGAATATTACAAATAAAAATAAATTTGTGTTTATTTTATATTAGTTTAAAAACCTAATTACAAATTGAATAAAAAAAACTAAGAAACTGAAATTCATTCACATTGCAGTCGCAATCCTTTCAACAAAAAGTAAAAAATAAGAGTTCGTCTTTATACTTATATTTATACATATACTCACGTGTGTATTAATATTAGTACACTTAGGTCTCTTTTTATGCGGATTTGAATTTATGCGGGTTTTCAAACCATTATTTCGCATTAGCGATTTTGCTTTTTTGAGAGTGTTGAGAGCTGGCAAGCCTTTTTGCCAACTAATGCAAAAATAAAACGATGCGACTACGCGCTATGACTTTAGGTTTCACGAAGAGGTTTCAAAGTAAAAACGTTTCTTTTCTTGCGGAATTTATATTCATACTCCTGTACATATGTAGTATAAGAAGAAATGTTAANCTTTTTATGCGGATTTGAATTTATGCGGGTTTTCAAACCATTATTTCGCATTAGCGATTTTGCTTTTTTGAGAGTGTTGAGAGCTGGCAAGCCTTTTTGCCAACTAATGCAAAAATAAAACGATGCGACTACGCGCTATGACTTTAGGTTTCACGAAGAGGTTTCAAAGTAAAAACGTTTCTTTTCTTGCGGAATTTATATTCATACTCCTGTACATATGTAGTATAAGAAGAAATGTTAAGCATTCAAATACTTAAGTGCTTTGTACGTACATAATTGGTACTTCTATTAATTTACAACCAACAATTTGTTACAGTTATCGGTTCGCCTAATGCGACAAACTAAATGCATTTATATATTTACTAGCTTATACCCGCGGGTTTTACCCCGCGCTTTTATACAAATATGAAAAATAATTTAATGATGTTAGATTTTATTTCTGTGCCCTTTTCGTTATAGCTCGTTATTTTTTAAGCGAGTTAAGGTATTTAGGCCATTTAAAACTATGAAATTATAAAATCTCGTCTGCGCGCTAGGTATACGAAAGATATCAATCCCTCTAAGTTTACCTTAAAATGGTTCCAGGTATACGACGCGTGAACGTGTAACCTTCTTGGAGGTGCCACGGCGGGTTCTAATATTTCCAACTCAAATTTAGTAACCTGGCCTTGATAAAATACCACTTCTCATTACTGTAGCAAATGCCTCAAGAGAGCTTTAGATTATAAGGCCGAACCCGGCTCTCCCTTTTCCATTTAATGAAAATTATTGTGTGTGTGTTTAAATTACTTCGAGAGATTTTCTATCCTTCCAGAGATATGTATTAAGAAGTTCTTAGTATGTATGGGAGGCGACATGCCTCCTTTTTTAATAACTCACATTTTTCCCAAGAGCAATTGATACATTGTGTATACACAACTCCATACCAAGTTCCAGTATTCTTCCACAAACACTTCCAGGGATATGTGGCAAGAAAAAGTAAATTTGTATCGGAAGTACCACGCCCCTTTTTCTTATAACCCTAATCTTCTTCCATGAATTTAGAATTGATTTTACATACCCCAGTACCAAGTCCCAGTACTCTACCATGAGCACCTCTAGAGATAAGCAGTATAAAACAGTAAATTTGTACGGGAGGAACCATGTCCCCTTTTCGAATAACGCAAATTTTTCTCCTTGAGTATGGAATTAATTTTGTGTTCTCATCTCGGTGCCAAGTTCCAGTCCTCTGCAATAAACACCTCCAGAGATATGCAGCATAGAAAAATCAATTTGCATGGGAGTTGCCACACCACCTTTTCCAATAACTCTCATATTTCTCCATGAGTATGGTATTAGTTTCACATACATACATACATATGAATTTCCATACCAAGCTTGAGTGCTTTACTCCAAACATTTGAAGAGATATGCAATATGAAACTTTCAGTTAGTATGGGAGGTGCTACGCCTCTTTTCCAAAAACGTCCATTTTTCTCCGTGAATATGAACATGATTTCACACAGTGTTGGCAAACTGTTAATCTGATTAACGATTAAAAATTAACTATTTAAATGTTAATCGCATTTGACGATTAAAATTAATTAGTCGTAATCAACTGTACGATTAATGATAACATTTTTTTAATCGTTAATCGCTGGCTGCGATTACGTTTAATTAATTTAAAACATTAATCGTTAATCCAATTAAAAATAAAATCTGATTAATTTGTCTAGTTTTTCCGAGTTTGAAGCCAAACACCAGTTATAGTAATTATTTTGTGTGTTAACGATTATAAAAAGCACGTAATATAAAAAAATTATAATTATTGTTATTAGTAATACCTAAACTGGGAACTTTTACAAACCTACTTTGTAAAACGTTTGCTGGTATATATCTTAATGAAAATGCACACCAAATTGCTTAGATTGATGAGGAAACCCGACTTAGCCATACCGGATTAACTTGCTTTGTGTGCACACGGAAATTCCAGCATAACTTAATTAATCACCAAATCAAATTAAGAAAAAAATTAATTTTTTAATCGCGGTTACGGTTAACTGTTTAGTCAGATTAAAATTAATCATGATTAATTGTAATCAGTTTGATTTTAATCGAATTAACTAACTGATTAAAACATCAATCGATTAATGCCATCATTGATTTCACATACATATCACTATACCAAGTTTCAGCTCTCTCCCACAAATACTTCCAGAGATATGTATGTAATATGAAAATTCCAATTTGTATGGGAGGGGCCTTGAGTTATCGGACTTACTTTCAGTCTAAGACCATCTTTCCGAAATCCGTAGTAAGTGTACTAAATTTCGTTCTGATCGGAAAACCGGTTAAGGAAGTTGCCTATTTTTCAATCTAGGTCATAAACAATCTTTGAGCAAAATTTCATTTTCAAACAGGTGGCAATTCTTAAAAAAGTAGCCTATTTTCCAGTCTAGGTCATAAGTTATCTGTGTACAAACTTTCATGCAAATCAGTTCAGTCATTTACGCGTATTAATTTAATTAAACTTTCCTAATACGTGATAACTCTTAAAATAGTAGCCTACTTTCCAACATAGGTCATAAGCTATCTCTGTGCGAAATGTCATGCAAATCTATTCAGTCGTTTCCGCGTATTAATTTAATTAAAACTTTTTTAACAGGTGGCAACTCTTCCAAAAAATTAGCCTATTTTCCACTGTAGGTCATAAGCTATCTGCTTGCAAAATTTCATGCAAATCCGTTCAGACTTTTCCGCGTATTAATTTAATTAAACTTTTCTAGCAGGTGGTAACTCTTAAAAAAGTGGCCTATTTTTCAACGTAGCTCATAAGCTATCTGTGTGAAAACTTCCATGCAAATCAGTTCACTCATTTCCGCGTATTAATTAAATTAAACATTTCTAACAGGTGGAAACTCTTAAAAAAAGTAGCCTACTTTCTAACCTAGATCATAAGCTATCTGTGTGCCAAATTTCATGCAAATCCGTTTAGTCGTTTCCACGTATTAATTTAATTAAACTTTTTTAACAGGTGGCAACTCTTCCAAAAAATTAGCCTATTTTCCACTGTAGGTCGTATGCTATCTGCTTGCAAAATTTCATGCAAATCCATTCAGTCGTTTCCGCGTATTAATTTAATGAAACTTTTTTACTCTTAAAAACTCTTAAAAAAAAAAGTAGCCTATTTTCCAATCTAGGCCATAAGCTATCTTTGTGCAAATTTTCATACAAATCCATTCAGTCGTTCCCGCATATTAAATAAATTAAACTTTTTAACAGGTGGCAACTCTTAAAAAAAAAATAGTATATTAACCAATCTGGGCCATCAGCTATCCGCGTACAAAATTTCATGCAAATCCGTTCAGTCGTTTCCGCGTGATGATTTCCCAAACATCCAAACATACAAACTTTCACATTTATAATATTAGTAAGATACATACATGTAGTTACATACATATGCCCACATAATTATGCATGTGATCTTTATGTACATATAGAAGTGGATATACAAAATAAGTACTTAACAAAACAATAGGTTAGCTGGAGTTGACTACGGCGAATGAGGTGCGAAGATAAATGAGGAAAGAGTCGATCGCGCAGACACCATTAACCTTTAAATGGTCAGCAATGCTTAACCCTTAATATCCTCCCCCGTTGAAGGACTCTGGCCTTCAACATTTACCATAGGCAGAAGTTCAATTTTATTAATGGCTCGTTGTATTAAGCCATTTTCTGTCCGGATAAAAGCCACTCTGGCCACCTTTTCTCTGCCAAGAATAATCTCTACTACACGACCAAATTGCCATTTTAATGGTGGAAGGTTTTCGTCCTTTAACAAAACCATTGCTCCTTCTCGAATGTTCGGGACCTTTGCCTTTCACTTGTTTCTTTCGTGTAGTATAGTTAGGTAATTCGTGCTCCATTTCTTCCAAAACATCTGCTGCATGAAAGACAAACGCCGCCAACGATCTAATCGACTGGTCCCAATATCTGTAACGTTTGGCTCTGGAAAGCTGGTAAATGGCGCTCCGATCAAGAAGTGAGCCGGCGTTAAAACCTCCAAGTCATCAGGATTCTCTGAAATTGCATAAAGGGGTCGAGAGTTGATTATAGCACATACCTTGCATACAAGAGTACGCAGCTCTTCGAATGTAAGTACAGAGAGACCAACAACGCGATAGAAGTGGACGTGGACAAGAAAAGATTTTTTAACTCTGTTAATTCATTCCGCGCTCCAACAAAATTTGTAGCATTATCTGACCAGATTGTTTTTGGTCTCCCACGCGTTGAAATAAATCGCTTGAGAGCTGCCAAAAACGAAGCGGTAGATAAATCATACACCAACTCCAAATGCGTTGCCTTTGTAGCAAAACAAATAAAGATGCAAATATAGCACTTTACTGGACCCTTGTTGCGTACCTCGGACTTATAGAAAAAAGGACCACAAAAATCAACGCCGGTTATAAAGAATGGCTTGCATGGTTGCACTCTGTGTTTGGCAAATCACCCATAATGTGTTCCATAACCTTTGGCTTCATCCGAAAGCACCTTAAGCATTTGTTGATTACATCGGCTACGGTCTTTCGCCTACCAATCGGCCAAAATTGTAATCGAATTGAGGCTGTTAAGCTTTTTTCAAGGCGACCACCAACCCTTATTAGCTCGAAATCATCAAGAAACGGATTGAATGAGTATACTGCGCTGAATGATTCAATTCTTCTTTTGGCCCTTAAAGCTTTGTACTCGGGAGCGAAGTGAATCTGCTGGATCAGGCGTAATAAAAGTGGTGTTCCAAGTTTGATGTCTTCAGGTGTAAGCGCGCCATACGTCTTCGGTGTTGTGGGATCTTTTCTTACCATGAACCTTGAAACGTATGCAAAAACTCGTTGCATGGCGCTGAATTAATTTAGATACTTACAGCGCAGTGAAATATCTTCAAGGTGGATTGTTGCGCCTAGAGTAGTGCGCCGCCGTTCTGGCATGTCGATGAGAAAATCAGGTGCTGGTGGCCAATCATTCTGATCTCCAAGTAAGAAGGATGGACCGTGCATCCAAGTTGCGAATTGAAAATCTCACTTAGGGATGCTCCCCGTGACAAGATGTCAGCTGGGTTGAGCGCAGTTGGAATGTGGTGCCATAGCACCTTAGCTAGCGTCTGTATATGGCTGACCCTGTTTGAAACGAAGATATTGAAGTTTGAAGACTCCTCCCGTAGCCACGATAACACGACGGTTGAGTCCGACCAACAGTGTATGCTGCAATCAAATATTTGTGTCTGCCTGACCGAGTCCAATAACTCAGCGAGTAGCAAGGCTGCGCATAACTCGAGCTTTGGTATGGTGAGAGTCTATAATGGCGCTACTCTTGATTTCGAACATAATATGCTGGTTCTGACTTCATAGATGTATGGCGCTCGAACATATACACATGCACCGTACGCAGCTAGGCTAGCATCACAAAATGCGTGAAGTTCTAAGTGAGAATTTGGCATTAGTACATATCGTGGGAAATGAAAATTGGATACTAATTCAAGTTCATCGCAGAAATCGGTCCAACTCTTGTGCAAATGCTGTGGCAAACTTTCGTCCCAGTGAACTCGTTCTTTCCACATGCTTTGTATGAATATTTTTGCTTGAGTTAGAACTGGAGGTATGAGTCCTAGTGGGTCGTAAAACCGAGCTATTGTTGATAATGTGACGCTTTTAGTTACCTGTATGTGATTTCTTATAGGTGGAAGTGAAAAAATGAAGTCATCTCATTTTGGTTCCTATACTAGTCCAAGCGCCTATGTAATGTGCGTACCATCGCGGAACTGTAGCAGCGGCTCACGGTCAAATTCAGCCACTCCATTGAGAGATGCAGAAATGTTTGAGCACCACTTTCGAAGAATGTAATTTCCCCTGCGAAGTAGCTGTGTTGTTTGGCGACGAATTTCAATCACTTGTTCCAGGGTGTCTGCACCAGTGATGAGGTCGTCGACGTAAAAATCTCGGCGAAGGATCTGTGCTCCAAGCGGGAAGTTTGTTTCTTCGTCTCGTGTCGTGTGTGTATGCCTTAAATTCCGCTTTGGGGTCGCCTCGCCATAGGATGCATTGCAAGTAATTATCCGGATGCAAAATGCGGACGCAGCGGTACATCTTGCAGACATCTCCCGTTAAGGCTACCTTGAACATACGAAAACGCAAAAGTGTGTTGAAGAGTTTAGGCTGAATGGACCAACCATGAGGACATCATTTAACGAATATCCACTGGTTGATTTTGCGGAGCCATCGAGTACGACTCGCAATTTCGTGGTTGTGCTGTCAGCCTTATGAACGCAATGATGCGGTAGAAAGAAATTTTTCATTTGTGGTTCCAACCTTGCAGGTGACATGTGTTTTAGCTCAGCATATCCATGCATGAATGATGAGTACTGAGTTTTAATTCCGGGCTTCTGCTGCAGCTTTCTTTCTAAACTTAAAAACCGTTGCTTGGCTTGTGTATATGAATCGCCAAGATTAGTAGAGTTTTGATTTAACGGTAGTCGTACAGCATACTCACCAGAATCAAGCCGAATATAATTTTGTTGAAAGTGGAGTTCGCAATTAATTTCTTCCTGCGATTGAGTGGGCAGAACTGAGCAGCTCTCGACTACCCAGAATTGCTTGACAAGGTCATCGAGGCTAGCTTCCTCTTCTTCTGACTGAAAACGAATTGCAACTAAAGCCGATGATTTGTGGAAATGTATTCCTCCACCAGAAGCGACCCATCCTAATCTGGTCTTCTGTAAGATTGGAAGGGTCTTGGCTAACATAATTTGGCCAACGCACATTAACTCGAAGAATATTGATGCTCCCAGCAAGACATCAATGCGATTTATAGAAAAGCGGATCTGCGAGTTTGGTATTCGGCGGAATGTTCCACGAATCGATGTTTAGGTCGAAGTTCGGCTGGTGTTCGGTGATGGTGTTGGCGACGATAGCTTCAAAGGAGAAAGTGTAGTCATCACTACGTGCCCTTACGAAAATGTCAACTGCCCTGTCAGCGACGAAATTGGATTCACCAATACTAGATATGGAAGTGCTTATCTTTTTCGTTTCTAATTTTAATTGTTTTACCAGGCGCCATGTAACAAAGTTTACCTGAGAGGCGGAGTCGAGCAGTGCGCGACAGGGAACGTAACACCCTGTACGATTTTTGATATGTATAATGGCTGTTGCCAGCAAGACGAAGCTTTCTGAGGATGCAGCTGTGGCTACTTGCTGCACTCTCATCGAAGACGTTGGTGCCATTCCAGCGTCTGTGTTGTCGGCCGAACGAAACGATGTAGGTTGCTCACCTTTATACATGTGTAGCAATGAATGATGGTTGGATGTACATTGCCGACAATGTCCTGATTTGCATTTGTTTAATGTGTGGCCTTGGTGAAGACAGTTGAGACACAGCTGTAGGCGCTTGGCTTCCTTATAACGCGAAGCAGGTGATAAGTCTCTGAATTGAGAACAACCATAAATCCAGTGACTAGTGGAACCATAAAACGAACATAAGCTTGAAGATGTTACAAGTGCCTTTCGAGAACTGCTGTTACCGCGAGGTGAACGTTTGCCTCCCACGGAAGTGCTGCTTGCTGCTGGTACTGTGGCCTCCACGTTTTCTAGCATGCGACACCTCTTCTCCAGGAACGTTGCCGTAGATGTCCAAGTTGGAAGTGAATTTATTGGTAGATCTTCTTCCCATTTGATTTGCGATTTTGTATCGAGCTTTTGAGAGATCAGGTATATCAGAAATTCATCAGAAATATGCTCCCCCATTGCCATCGTTTGTAAAGAGCCAGAAGCGCAGCCGCTCCCCACCTTTTTGAGCGCAAACATTTCTTTTATATGCGCTTGAAAGTTGAGTAGCCGGTTGCCAAACCGTTTCTTCAAGAGGTCCAATGCCTTGTCGTAGTTGGTATCGCTTGGCTCCAAGGAACGAACTGTATCCAAGGCAGCGCCTCTTAAATTTGCCCGCAAATGTTGAAACCTTTCAATTTTACTTAACTCAGCGCAGCTCTTAATAACCGAGTTAAACATTGCGATGAAGTCTGGCCATTCTGTATATGCACCACTGAAGTGTGGAATTTGCAATTCAGGAAGCCGGTTGCGTTGAGAAATAATAAACGATGGAGATGCATCATCGATTTCGAATGGACGAGCTGTTGATGAGTGCGCAACGTCGGCCCTGCGCTGATTAAGTTCACGTGTGAGAGTGCCTTTAACCTTCATGTGTAACCTAGCGAACGACCAACTGACTTCACTGGCCAATTCGCTATGATCCTCAGCTTCAAGGCAGGATTGAGCGTCGTCAAAACTCGTGCGAAGCGCTCAACCAATTCCAAATACATAGCAATGTCCACCTCATCCAAGTTTCTTAGAGAGTCCGGAGACAACTGCTGGTTAATGTCATCTAGCTGCTTCTTTAACGACAGAGTCCTCTTTTTATAGAGAGATATCACCTTAACAGCGTCATCACCAGTAGAGCTGGGATACTATCGATAGTATCGATATTTGAAAACTGTCGCCACTATCGATAGTTTTTGAAAACTATCGATGTCGGTTTTAGCGAAACTTCTCTCTTCTTTACATCTCTTAACATTACATGAATTTTTTTATCTAAGAAAATTAACAATACAGTCGGCAAAAAACTTTTTTTTTGTTATTGGAATTTTTAGCAACTATAAGGCACTCGGCACATTACGAGCCTAATCAAAGTAGAGTAATGCATGACGACTCGACTTCTGTACACTTAAACGCCGTGCATATGTCACCAGCTAATAAGCACTTTCTACACATAACAAATTTTCTGACCGTTCTTTCGCAACTACGCACTTCCGCAAATATTTCTGCTCCGAAATATTGCATAAACGCTTGTGGTTTAATACAATTTGCACGAATTTTAGCACGAAATCATTCATTTTCAATTATTAACCGACTTCCAAAAAAGGAGGAGGTTATCAGTTCATCGGAATATTTATTTATTTTTTTATATTTGTTACCGCATAACTTTGGACCACGTCAACCGATTTTGATAATTCTTTTTGCACCGGAAGGTGGTCCCATACTAATCTGGTTGAGATCCGATCAGTGGATCATGAGATATATATATATATATATATATTTGTATTGGAGTTGAAGTCGGTTTTGTTTTTGCTAAAAATTACTTGTTTTCTATTGAATTGACAAATAAATTTTATTTCCAACACAAAATAAATTTTATTTCCAACACAAAATAGAAACAAATGATGATTTCAACACTGCAAGCGCCTTACAATGTTGGGCGCTTCGATTCACGAAGCTTTTATGATTATAGTAGAGGAGACCGTGGGAGATCGACCTTCACTGATCTGATAACTCGATGAGACATATTTTTTATCAAATATAGTTTATAAACAAATATGCCTATTATTGCCTATCGAAAAGTGGTCATAGCTATTTTTAATTTAATTAATTTTAATCATTTTTCTTTCACCACCTTCACTCTAGTGATAACCGAATGAGCTTTATCTCAATTGATAGTTTTTAACGCACAGAATATGCCTAGGTAGGCTTGATTACTTATTTCTGTGCATGGCTACGTGGCAAGTAGATGTGAACAGGTAAGTCAATATAGGTAACTACATCGATCTGTTAACCAATCGAAATTGATATCATAGGTAAGATATTTTTATTACAAAACCAATCATGTAGGCTTGCCTGCAAAAAATCGTACATAAAATATTATTGCCAAGCTATAAAGTTCTTGAATTTGATAGGTGCGAGAGAGAAAGTAGGGCGTCCGAGGTCTGTGTGATAGACAGGACACAACATAGCAGTTGCACGCTACTTGACCGTTGAATGCATCCGAGTGCGCATGCTCGTGTTCATGTGAGTGACAGCATTTATTTACACTTGACAGTAATTTTGAACTCTAATTTATTATAACTCTAATTTCGATTACAATTTTTGTATTATTTCACACTATATATACTTACAGCTATGAAATAATTTAATATATTAATAAATAAAAAAAATTAATTCAACAAAATTTTTTTGTAATTTTAAAGCTAAATTATAAAATTTAAAAATTAAAAAAATCTATATTCTTTATTTAAAACTAGCCGACCCGGCGAACTTCGTCCCGCCCATAATTAGATTTTTAATTTAATCTTTTTGGTCCAACATTTTCTCCAGCAGTCCACGATTTCCGAAAGTGTTATGTCCATGAAGAAGGTTCCCGGCGGCAACAATGATCCGGATCTATAGTGAATTTGCCCTAGAAACTTTATCTTATAGTTGGTGGCAATTTCAAAATGGATGCGTATCCTTGTTCAACAGAAATACAATATACATACATAGACTGAGATGAAATACCTTAAAAGCCAGTTTCACGAAAGCAATTTAAGTGAAAAATTATTTTTTTCTGTCAGGTTCTATATTAAATTCAATTAAAAAAATAAATCTTCATTAAATTGCTTTTATTAAACTGGCTTTTAAGGTATTTCGACAGGTAGTGGTTTGAGATTTACCACTGCACAAATCATGGTATGTTCGAATGAAGCTTTAACGCATAATAATATTGGCAAATCACATCCATTAGACCAATCGTAATTTACCTCGGGATTGAAATTTTGGGGAGTAACATCGATGTTTCGATGCATCGGAAAAATGAACATCGATGCTAAAATACATCGCCAGAAAAACATCGATATATCGATGGTTAATCGAGAATAGAAATGCATGCCGTCGTAAGTTCGCTGAGCCTAAAGTTCCAAGGCCCAATTTCGTTGAAATTTCAACGGGATCCCGGTCCTTTTTTAATGACTAAGTATGCATTTTTAATATCGACAGATAAGAATAAACTCAGCATTTCTGAATATTCCTTTTAAAAGAATAAATATTAAAATTCATGGCCAGTCAAAAAATGTTAGGAGCATAATTCGATGTTAAAACATCGGTGAAACTTGCATCGATATATCGTCTATTTATCGATTTTAGGAAATTGTAAACATCGAAGGCAAACATCGAATTTCGAATCGATATTATCGATGTTTCAAAAATAACGATGCATCGTTTGCATCCCTAAATACACGAGAGTTCGATATACTCAATGGTGCAGCAGGTCGATTTAGTCTGACATTCACGGCACCTTTCTCACTTGTCGATTTTTAGTAATAACTCTTTTTTGCAATTGGACTTCCTTTACCGTTTCCAATACATGTTTTGAATATTCGTCAACTCGGATCATAAAAAAAAGATTTTTAGTAATAACTCAACTCCAGCGCCAACTGGCGGGTTAAATTGTGAAACTAAACTATCCAGAGACTCATTCAAACACACACACACAACTTTTCTGAAATCCCTCCAGCCATTTAGGATTTCACTCACAAACATACCTACAGAAGAATTATATACATACTAGCTTATACCCGCGGGTTTCACCCCGCGCTTTTATACAAATAGGAAAAATAATTTAATGATGTTAGATTTTATTTCTGTGCCCATTTCGTTATAGCTCGTTATTTTCTAAGCGAATTAAGGTATTTAGGCCGTTTAAAACTATGAAATTATAAAATCTCCTCTCTCCTCCCTCTAAGTTTACCTTAAAAGGTTTCCAGGTATACGACGCGTGAACGTGAAACCTTCTTGGAGGTGCCACGGCGAGTTCTAATATTTCCAACTCAAATTTAGTAAGCTGGCCTTGATGAAATACCACTTCTCATTACTGTAGCAAATGCCTCAAGAGAGCTTTAGATTATAAGGTCGAACCCGGCTCTCCCTTTTCCATTTAATGAAATTTATTCTGTCTTCCACAAACACTTCCAGGGATATGTGGCAAGAAAAAGTAAATTTGTACTGGAAGTGCCACGCCCCTTTTTCTTATAACCCTAATCTTCTTCCATGAATTTAGAATTGATTTTACATACCCCAGTACCAAGTCCCAGTACTCTACCATGAACACCTCTAGAGATAAGCAGTATAAAACAGTAAATTTGTACGGCAGGAACCATGTCCCCTTTTCGAATAATGCAAATTCTTCTCTATGAGTATGGAATTAATTTTGTATACACATCTCGGTGCCAAGTTCCAGTCCTCTGCAATAAACACCTCCAGAGATATGCAGCATAGAAAAATCAATTTGCATGGGAGTTGCCACACCACCTTTTCCAATAACTCTCATTTTTCTCCATGAGTATGGTATTAGTTTCACATACATACATGCATACATATGTATTTCCATACCAAGCTTGAGTGCTTTACCCCAAACATTTGAAGAGATATGCAATATGAAACTTTCAGTCAGTATGGGAGGTGCTACGCCTCTTTTCCAAAAACGTCCATTTTTCTCCGTGAATATGAACATGATTTCACACAGTGTTGGCAAACTGTTAATCTGATTAACGATTAAAAATTAACGATTAAAATGTTAATCGCCTTTGACGATTAAAATTAATTAGTCGTAATCAACTGTACGATTAATGATAACATTTTTTTAATCGTTAATCGCTGGCTGCGATTACGTTTAATTAATTTAAAACATTAATCGTTAATCCAATTAAAAATAAAATCTGATTAATTTGTCTAGTTTGTCCGAGTTTGAAACCAAACACCAGTTATAGTAATTATTTTGTGTTTTACGCTTATAAAAAGCACGTAATATAAAAAAATAATAATTATTGTTATTAGTAATACATAAACTGGGAACTTTTACAAACCTAGTTTGTAAAACGTTTGTTGGTATATATCTTAATGAAAATGCACACCAAATTGCTTAGATTGATGAGGAAACCCGACTTAGCCATACTGGATTAACTTGCTTTGTGTGCACAGGAAAATTCCAGCATAACTTAATTAATCACCAAACCTACTTGATCAAATTAAGAGTTAATGATTAAAAATTAATTTTTTAATCGCGGTACGGTTAACTGTTTAGTCGGATTAAAATTAATCATGATTAACTGTAATCAGATTGAATTTAATCGAATTAACTAACTAATTAAAACATCAATCGATTAATGCCAACATTGATTTCACATACATATCACTATACCAAGTTTCAGTTCTCTCCCACAAATACTTCCAGAGATATGTATGTAATATGAAAATTCCAATTTGTATGGGAGGGGCCTTGAGTTATCGGACTTACTTTCAGTCTAAGACCATCCTTCCGAAATCCGTAGTAAGTGTACTAAATTTCGTTCTGATCGGAAAACCGGTTAAGGAAGTAGCCTATTTTTCAATCCAGGTCATAAACCATCTTTGAGCAAAATTTCATTTTCAAACAGGTGGAAATTCTTAAAAAAGTAGCCTATTTTCCAGTCTAGGTCATAAGCTATCTGTGTGCAAACTTTCATGCAAATCAGTTCAGTCATTTACGCGTATTAATTTAATTAAACTTTCCTAATACGTGATAACTCTTAAAATATTAGCCTATTTTCCAACATAGGTCATAAGCTATCTCTGTGCGAAATGTCATGCAAATCTGTTCAGTCGTTTCCGCGTATTAAATAAATTAAACATTTCGAACAGGTGGCAACTCTTTAAAAAAAGTAGCCTACTTTCTAACCTAGGTCATAAGCTATCTATGTGCAAAATTTCATGCAAATCCGTTTAGTCGTTTGCGCGTATTAATTTAATTAAACTTTTTTAACAGGTGGCAACTCTTCCAAAAAATTAGCCTGTTTTCCACTGTAGGTCGTAATCTATCTGTTTGCAAAATTTCATGCAAATCCATTCAGTCGTTTCCT
>NW_016166037.1:0-1046 GCF_001687245.7 Rhagoletis zephyria | reverse complement strand
CGTATTAATTTAATGAAACTTTTTTAACAGGTGGCAACTCTTAAGAAAAGTAGCCTATTTTCCAATCTGGGTCATAAGCTATCTGTGTGCAAATTTTGATGCAAATCCATTCAGTCGTTCCCGCATATTAAATAAATGAAAATTTTTTAGCAGGTGGCAACTCTTAAAAAAATAGCCTATTAACCAATCTGGCCCATAAGCTATCTGCTGAAATTGCATGCAAATCCGTGCCGTCGTGCCGCGTGATGATTTCCCAAACATCCAAACATACAAACTTTCACATTTATAATATTTACTAGCTTATACCCGCGGGTTTCACCCCGCGCTTTTATACAAATAGGAAAAATAATTTAATGATGTTAGATTTTGTTTCTGTGCCCATTTCGTTATAGCTCGTTATTTTCTAAGCGAGTTAAGGTATTTAGGCCGTTTAAATCTATGAAATTATAAAATCTCCTCTCTCCTCCCTCTAAGTTTACCTTAAAAGGTTTCCAGGTATACGACGCGTGAACGTGAAACCTTCTTGGAGGTGCCACGGCGAGTTCTAATATTTCCAACTCAAATTTAGTAACCTGGCCTTGATAAAATTCCACTTCTCATTACTGTAGCAAATGCCTCAAGAGAGCTTTAGATTATAAGGTCGCACCCGGCTCTCCCTTTTCCATTTAATGAAATTTATTCTGTCTTCCACAAACACTTCCAGGGATATGTGGCAAGAAAAAGTAAATTTGTACTGGAAGTGCCACGCCCCTTTTTCTTATAACCCTAATCTTCTCCCATGAATTTAGAATTGATTTTACATACCCCAGTACCAAGTCCCAGTACTCTACCAAGAACACCTCTAGAGATAAGCAGTATAAAACAGTAAATTTGTACGGCAGGAACCATGTCCCCTTTTCGAATAACACAAATTCTTCTCTATGAGTATGGAATTAATTTTGTATATACATCTCGGTGCCAAGTTCCAGTCCTCTGCAATAAACACCTCCAGAGATATGCAGCATAGAAAAATCAATTTGCATGGGAGTTGCCACACCACCTTTTCC
>NW_016166036.1:8156-25495 GCF_001687245.7 Rhagoletis zephyria | reverse complement strand
GTCTGGTCAAATACATACAGGTAGCCGCTCACTGGCTCTTAGACTATAAGGCATCCACACAAAAAATGCAATCCGTTTTATGTTTGCAATGCACTTGACCTGCGTGACCAAGCAATTTTCAAAACATTCAGCAAGCTTTCAATTAATTATAAATGAATGCAACTTCATGAATTGTAATATTGTACTTAAATAGGAATTCGCACTTACCATATACATATGTACATACATATCTATTCACATATTTAAGGGTTCCAATTCCATAATTGTGTAAATGAACTTAGTAAAGACCTGCTTGGGTGCAAGTACAAATGGAAAAATTTAAGTACATCCATAATTGCATAAAACTCACACTCATGCATTTTTCGCATGTAAATTTAGCTGGCATGCGTGCGATTAATTTTAATGAAATCTGACAACATTTCGTTAATATTTCGCAAAAGAAAAATGCTAATAATGATAAGCTTTTATTTCTTTGCTCACCAACTTTTTATGTCCCGTGTATTTGCCTTAAGCTCACGTCTCGTATGAGCAATTTGGTTTTTATGCCTTTATTTATTCAACAACAGTATTACCGGAATGTAAAAATGTTGTATATTGTAAAACTACCACTGAGCTTGTTTTGGCTTAAGGCAACGATGTTCGGGAGCTTGATTGCATTAAATATACCCCCTCGAAAATAGCCATTAATTTTTACTTCTGTACTATGATATTTGCTATCTATAGAAAGAGCTTCTGTAAAGGCATAGACAGACGGCAACGTTGATCCGGATTAACGGCACAGTTGATGTGATAAAAATTGTGCCTTGACAGACGGCAGTAATGCGCATTAACGAGTCGCAAAGTAGTGGGATCGAGTCCCACTGCCAGTAGAGTTTTTTATTTATTTAGTATTTTTTTTTTAATTATAACTAGAGCTCAGATTTTTATGCAAATTGAATATGCAAAAAATATGCAAGAACTATGCAAAATATATTAAAAAATTGTAAAAAAAAATACATAGTTAGATATGCTAAAAAATCTTTATGCAACAATTTAAATAACACCTAGGAAACAAGACCGAAGTCGGTGGCACTAGTGTTCATGTTATTAAGATTTCAGAGAAAATTAAACAAGTTTTGTTAAACGCATATGTTCAAATTTATTAAAAACTTGTATTCAGTTAACCCTTTAAACTACCTTAGTAGTATCTGGGGAAATTATCCGCAATTGCGCCCAACCATTGCCAAAGTCCCCAACGACGCATCCTGGAGGAGAGTAGGAAGAAAAAGCCAATCCACTGTTCTTCAGTGTCGGAAGAGGACCAATCTCTTGCAGGAGATGAAGGTTTAGAAGCAGTTCGCTGCCAACTACCCTCCCATGACGGAGTTAGTCCTCTTTCCACAGCCCAGAAGAGGAAGTATCGGGGGGCGAAACGCAAGCAGGGGAAACCCTCTTCTGTGGCTGACCGAACTCCTCCTGTCACTGCATTCAGTAAGCTGCCCAGGTCTACGGAGGTTACTCCAGAAGCTAGTGGGACCTTTATGGATGTACCGACATCTAAATCTGCTTGCGAACGTTGCAAGAGAAGGAAACCTGTGGTGACAGACACCAATGGCTGTTCCAAAACCTCGAGTCATAGTGTGGCACGGTACTGGTGTGGAAATGCCCAAGATCACATGAGTACTGCGGAAATTAAACACTGAGCCGGGCCGTCATTGCCGCTGGCACTGTAGCCAATACTCGTTCTAAGGGAGCGATGGAATCATTGTTGTGAAATGCCTCTCCCAAGCTAACTGGGATTGGCTCAAAGCTGTGGAGCAAAGAATACCGTTCACAAAGCGAACAGACTTCACTGTTTACTGTGCCAATTACGAATGAGTATAATTCGCTCTGCGAAGAGGGCTGCAGCGTGATTGAAACCTTGAGTTAATCGGCTAGGCTGGTAAAAGTTCTGAAGGAGGGCCAAACCACAAAGCTGCGTTCACTCAAGAGTCCTGATGGCTTTTTAACGGAGAACTCTCTGTTCTTCTAGAGACTCAATTTCGTGGAAATCAGATGATGGTTTCGCCTTCCTCTCACTCGACTGGTGAGGGAGGGTATGCGAGAACCACAGGTCAAGATACAACTGGTTTTTTGCCAGAAATGTGGCTAATGAAGATGCCCTAAGGTTTGCTATTGAGTCTTTTGACAGTCTCAAATCGCCCTGTCCGGATGTCATCCTACCTATTGTACTTAAAGAATGTGTTGAGCTTTAGTTGGCGAACTTGCAAAAGATTTTCACAGCATCGCTTGCACTTGCATATATACCACAAATAAATTAGATTTGCTCTATGCTGACGTAGCTGGTCATCACTAATGAGGCAGAAGGAGGTCAGTAAGTCTCTGACAGCGGGCTACGTTTCATTAGGTGCCGGTGGTGTAACTCTTTTCTCACGTAGTTTTTTTTAGAGATTACTATTCAATAGAATGACGTCATGCGAGCAATGAAATTACATTGCCAGCTCCTTGCGTGCCGACGCCGATGGATTCTTTGAGTCCGAAGTAAAAATTTGTGCAACGAGCCATGCCACAGAACCTACGAAGCCACGTTGCCATAGGTAAGAATAGAAAATAAGACATAGGGGCTGAAATACTTGGGCGTGAAATAAGAAAGAAAGACCTCCACAGTACTCTTGAATTATGGAGGGAACATTTAGCCAGTTTGCACCGAACCGAATCAAGAAATCTGGCTTAACTTTTTCTAGGAAAACTCTGAATTCTTCTAGTAGATGGCTAGCGTTTTAATTTTTAATCAACCGGTAATATTATTTCAAATGTTGAAGAAATGTTTCAAACTAAAATTCTTTACATCACTTACGACTATCTCTTAATGGGGCTCTATTCTATCAACATAATTAAAGTTCACTAAGTATTCACAGTTTCGCAAAGGCTTAAGGCTACTACATTCTCGATGAATACAACAGCCTGCTTAGATAATGCTAGGAGATCTGCTTAGGATTAAGAACCAAGTCTATCCAAAGTAAAATTACGAACTTGAACGTTTACTAGAAAGGAGTCGCCTACAGTTATATTTTCATTAGCACCCCAATAAATGTCTCACTATATAGAATCTAGAAGAGCCTTCCATATAATAAACCGCTTCGTAATATACCTTTACACAGTTCAGTGTACAATTTTAAAATTGTAGATCATTCCAGCGCAGCAAGTTTATGTATAATTTTAACAGTTTTTCTTAACACAATCATTAATAGCAATCTCTGCTCGTTAGGGAAATTATCCCTCATTTGTAAATAATTTTATCTATTTATTTAAAAATAATTATATCTATTTTTTACTTACTGCAGCTCCAGATAGGACTGAACACATACGCGTGTGTGGAAACGAAATTAACAGCATTGCAGTAATACAAGTTGCATTTTATAGCTTTCTATTACCCGCTTTTCACGGCCGGACTTGAGGAGGGGCCACTGTGGCCAGTGGTCGCCACCTTCAATAAAAAATTACATTGATTCAAATTTTTATAAGAACAAATTACAAATTTGTACAATTTGGGTGCAGAAAAAGATTGTCATTCCTGGCAGTGCAAATTTAATAAAAATCATTGCGACATTGCACACCGGGTTAGGGACTGTTCCTTTAAGAGATAAAAAAGTTCCTGAAAAGTACCCCTGCTATAAATAAAGTGTATGATAAATATAAATATTATTGCTGTATGTACTAAACTAGTATTTAGACTTGTACGTTAAAAAATGGTCCCGCAGCACCTATCGGCCCCGGGCCCGCACCATTTCAGATCCGGCCCTGTTGCCCTTATTATTGTTATCTACATAAACTAAATATGCAACATTCTGATAAGTTGCTAGTATTTTTAATAAATGAAATTGAGAACAACTCAGGCAGTGGGAGCGCTGGGCATTTAAGGTAATCAGTTGTTGTTGCAGAGAAAATTCAAGAAATCGGATAACCGCAAAAAAGTAGGAAAATGTTGGGTTGTTTGTCAAGTACTATCGGTGCTAATGAATTGATTTACGTCAACTTTTTATTTTCTATTTTATTTTTTTGTCGTCTTTTTGCATGCTATGTTTTCCGCTTTCATGCCGCTCTTTTGTTTTATATTGCGCTTGCGAATACTGATATGAATTGATTGAATACATACATACATAAACACTTAACACTTGGTTTAGTTTAATTAGCTTTAATTAGCGGTGGTTTGCAAAGAAGCGTCTCGCTTTTTCAAATATTTTTTTTTTTAAGGCATTTCCTTTGACGGCAGATAAAAAGCACAGTCCAGCCGATAAAATGTGATAAAAAGTTTATTGTAGAATTAAAAAAAAAGTAACTTTTAGCCGAGATAATAATTTAAGATTAGACAGCTGAATACTTTGCAACTATTTTGTCAAATCCGTAGTGGCAAACTTAATAGACTTATGAGCTTATGCAAAATTATGTAGAATTTAGAATGGCCCTATTTAATCGGGTTAATCAACTTCTTATTCAGGCCCATTGGCACACAACACTTCAACGGGCAACTTCTTTTTAATACGCAGTGAAACTCCAGGCCATCCGCAAAGACTGAAAATCGTGACTAGGCAATCGGAGGTCGGTACAGGCACTCGATTTGCTTCCTAATTAAAATTATGGCAAAGGCTTATACATAGATGCCTCACCAGCGGAAAAATTTAGTAAACAGAGGTATCAAAAGAGATTCATTGGGAATTTGTAAAAGCTATCATGTCTAATGCGGTGAGTAGCGCATGCGCCAGCAGGCGGGATTAAATTAAAAAAGAACACCAGGATTAATGGAATCAGAGTTGTTTTAGAACTCAACACTGCCGGTATTACGTTGATTTAAGACGTCAATACAAGAAGGCCTACATATACGTTTTCTGCTCAGAGACGAATTAGGCGTGCCTGTTTCTCGAAGATGGAGCACGAAACCGGCACCTACATATGCCTCTCGTATGCCTCCCGGAGGTGCTGCAGAATAGTGTTAGTATTTTCGTCTACTAAAGGAAACAACATTTAAATAACTCGGTGCGGCGGTCGGTGTTGTTGTGCACTTTGAGCGACCTCTAATTTTTTTTTTTTCAAAATAAAAAAGCAGGGTTTTATCTTCTATATATAAAGAACGATCCTAGGGGGTGGAGCATTAAAATTCCGACTTCCCCAAACTAAAGAATATCGAAAATAACAGCCGATTTTTGTATTTTAAAATTGGTTAATATTTAACCGTGCCGCCGGGGCTTTGAAGTTTTCCATATATTTTATATATATGGGAAAATATTTTTTTTATAGCACTGCTATAGAATTGCTGAAATTAATATTTTTTGATTAAATAAAAATATTTCCCTAGAAAAATATTAAACAAAAATTTTACATAACTTGCGTGATTTTGTTACGAATACATATATAAAATAAAGATTTTAATATTGTTATTGAGCTTTGTACTATGATTATTTTTTTAGGAAAAAATGGTAAATGCAACAAAGTCTTAGGTTGCAAACAGAGTGGAAGCGAAGCCGAAGACGAAGATGAAGACGAAGCCGAAGACGAAAAACAGTACGGTAGTAAACATATGAAAGTGATCACAGTGCAAGCAAAGACAGAGACGAAGATGAAGATGTTGCGCAAGCGGTCAGCTTGAAACAGTGCGGTACTGTTTTCAAAGACGAATCGCTTGCTGTGATGAGTTGTTTACAATTTATTTAACTGTTCGCAATTGTGAAAAAACGCGTTTTTTAAGAAATTGGATAAATTTTTGGTAAAATGTAATCACACGTATTAATTGGCATTCTTGTATATTCGAAAAATTTCTGTCCGTCTTGCCGTAACACATAATACAAGTGGCGAAATTCTCCAAAAGTTGTCCTATGCAAATTATTTCATGAATTGCTGTTTTTTCTTTATTTTCTTTTAATTTTATCTAACAAAAAGGGTTTTATTTAGAAACAAATCTTCATATCATTCGTCTTCCACTATGTACACTCGCCAGCTTGCCCGCAACGCAAGCAATTCGTCTTCGGCTTCGTCTTCATCTTCGTCTTCGGCTTCGCTTCCACTCTGTTTGCAACCTTAGCGGTAGAAGTTATAGCAGCTATTTCGGAGATCGCCACATCTCCTCATCAGACTTCTTTTTCTTCCAGATTTCAGCAGGGATCGAACCTGCGTCATCGATGTGCAAAGTCAGAAGCGTTAACCACTGAGCTATGCACACCCCGTAAACTCGTGTTGCTAATTCATTTTCCTTATTCAACCTACTGCTATCAAGTGCAACTGATTTGCCGCTAATTAAACTTGAAAGCGTGGTTGTTGTTGTCAATAAAGAGTTTTTGTTTATTAGAGATAAGGCTATTGGTTTTGACAAAGTAGTTAGTAAAATTTTAAGGTTAAATATGCTAACAGTTTTGTTTTGAAGATCTCTAAAATATTCTTATTCGATCAAAAAATATTTCTTTTTAACATTTTAAAGCAGTTCTAGGGAAATTTGTATTTTCCAAAAGTAAAATTTACCTACGCGGTTATATACAGGGAACGAAAATATTCAGATTTTTGTTTTTAGATCATTGCAAAATCGTTATTTTTTGATTTTTATTTTTTTGATCTAGAATCAGTTTTAACCGTTATCATGGAGACTTTGTTTTTATAACCAATTTAAATTATGATATCAAAACTCTAAAACTGAAAATAACGGTTATGATCGAAAAAAAATAAAAATCAACAATTTTTCAAAAAATAAAAATTCAAAATTTGCTCGAAAAAATATTCCTATTCACGAAAACAACTTTGTAATGTTAGAACCCATCTGGGACTTACCTGTCATCACTGACGTTAATTCTGACTTTGCAATTTAATAGTAAAACCTTCTGCCAAACGTTATACAAGGTTCGTATTAATATCACCGATGACGGTTAAGTCTTAAATAGGTAGATTTTTATATCAGAATCGCATTTTTGTGAAAAGTGCAGATATAGAGTATTTAATAAATTTGAATAAATCATAAATAACGCTTAAGTTTGATTGAATAAAAAGAAATCCAATTTCAACGGTTAAATTGTGATTTTATTATAAAGAGCATAGCCGTTAAGGTCCCTAGTTATATATTAACCGATTTTAAAGTAAACAAAATCCGGTCTCTTTATTTTCGATATTCTTTAGTTCTGAGGGGTGGCTGAAAAAAAATTGGAACACCCTAATGTACATATGCACATGTAGTTGTCCACAAAATAATAAGAGTGCGATATTTTGACCAGTTTTGACTATTTTTCTTTTGTTTGTTCAATTTTTATTAATTTTTTATAAACTATAGCTCCTTACTTAAGAAAAAACACATATGAAGATCAAAATTTTAAACTCTGTGCAGAAAATTATAAAAATTCAACAAATTTTCAGCAAAGTTTTAAATTTTTTTTATAACTTTATCTATTTTAAATTTTTTTATAAATTTTGTATACCCACTTCACAAAGAGGAGAAGGTTATCTATCAGTTCGTCGGAATATTTTTTTTTTGTGTATCCGCATAGCTTTGGCATAGCATAACCGATTTCGATAATTATTTTTTCATCGGGAAGGTGGTAACTCAAGGGTGGTCACATACTTATTTTGTTTAGATCCGATAATTCCATCGTGAAGAAATTAACGATAACCTTAAATTTTTATATGAGAATTGAAGTGGCTTCTGTTTTTTTTTTTTAATTACTTGTTTTTTTTTTTTTAAGGGAAACAATTATAAATAATTGTTCCACTTACGAACTAAAGCACGCAAGCAAAAAACGAAAATTTATTTCTATTAATTATATGAGTAAAGAGCGGAGATTAGAGTTAAAAGATAATATTAATAATAATAATTCAGAGAACTAACAGTGTTTAAAAATTTTTTAATCAGAATTTTTACAAAAATTTTGGGTATGCAGTTTTATAGCCCATTATACCGTTGATTTTTGGCATTTTATTTTTACGGTGTCACGTATTTTCCTCAATACAACAAAGTGCGCTGGACATTTTTTTATATGGAAGACATGACAGCAGCGTCAACAAAAAAATTCTCATAAATAAGCGCGATTTTTTAGCAACTTCAAATTTTTCTAAAAAATTTTAAATTCTGGTGAAAATTTGTTGAATTTTTGCACAAAGACTAAAATTTGGATTTATGTGGTTTTGTTAGATAATAATGAGCTACACTTTTATAAAGTAGACAAACAAAAGAAAAATAGTCAAACCTGGTCGAAATATCGCAAACTTATTATTTTTAATTACACTCAAAACAACACTTCTTTTCGTGTATAACTCTGCAGCTGTACAGGTTTTTACTCTGAACTATGTACATACATACATATGTACGTATTCGTATGTGCGCACGCAGACATAAATGCACTGAACACATAAATAAAAACCAAATAAAAAAAAAGCGTTTACAACCAAAAGGCACAAAACTACTGAGTTTTCATAAGTACATACGTACATATCGCGCACCGTCTTCAAAAGAGTCACAACTCAAAATTTGGTATTTTTTGAGATTATGCGCTAAAAAACTTTGTTATAATTAAAAAAAAAAAACCTAAGGTAAAGTCGCCCTTGCCCATATGATTATCATGTGCTAAGAAATAGTTTTTCGCATTTTCTGACAAACGTATTATTTTGAGTTGTGGCTCTTTTGAAGACGGTCTGCGATATGTACGTATGTATGTTCATTCACTAAATACACACATACATACATATGTGGATACATTTTTTTTTAATAGAAACTAATAACTAAAAAATTGACTTCAGCACGCAGCAATTGTTTCGATTAATTGCTTTCAAAGATACTTTGCAGAAGCTAAACAATTCCCTTCGCCTTTCGATTTTTCTGAATTAGGTCAATATGCATTGCTTTGCTGTTTTGTTGTTTTTTTTTCTTTTCATTTATGCTCACACAAGCATCAATAGTACACAATTCGAATGGTTTTATTCAAATTCATTTGTTTTGTATTTACATACTTACATACATACATACATATATATCAATGAGGTACATATGTATGTATGTAATTAATTCAAACTGAAGTGTATTTACTTTTTGATTTAGTGGTTGGCACTTGGTTTTTCACTTCGTCTCTTTTTTTTTGTTTTGTTGACATCCACAAGCAACAAAGAAAAACACTTTTCAATACATTCGATCGTTTACTTAGGTAACTTTTCCGTCGTTTCCCCAGGCGCACGTTTTACGGCCGAATATATACGCTCGACTGTTGGCTAGCGACTATTGCTGGCAATGGCAATAAGGCGAGCGAGTCCAACAGCTCAACGCGCCTGTATTTTATCATTGCACCATGAATGCTCTCTCCATACGGTGCTCTCTTCCTATGTGTTTACTTCTTTTGATTAAAAATATCTAGTGCACGATCGTCAATGCACTAAAGCAAATTTGGAATTTTAAGCGAATGTGGGTGCCGCAATACCCTACACGTATAAAGTACATACATACTTCCTGTAGTGCTTATCATAGTTATACGCCACCCACATACTTCAGGCAGCTTTGCAATTCACTTCCGAGCGAATTTCAACCCCTGGCAATTTGAATTCAAATTGATTGAAATTCACTTGGAAGTGAATTGCAGAACCTGCCTGATTGTTAAGTTTGACTATTAATTTTTTATTTGTTTAATTTTAATTAGTTTTTTTGTGTAAATCCAAGTTTCAAACTTTGTGCAATATTTAAAAAAAAAAATCAACAAATTTTTTTTTAGATTTCGTAGAAAAATTTTGAGTTGCAGTTTTGTAGCGCAATCAATTTTTGATAAAATTCAAAACGTATATTGGGGGCTATGAAAAATACCTTTACGATAAGTGTATCCGCTAGGTGGTGCTATAGTCTACATATATATTCTTATAATCTTTACTTACCGTTCGATTTTGATGAAATTAAAAACGTATACTTCAGATGTGATGAGATATTAGAAAGGTACCTACATATGCTGCTGGTGCGATTAGAAATACCTTGAAGAAAAATGGATCCGATAGGTGGCGCTGCAAAACAACCAAATGGAAAGAGTGCACTGCATATACAGTATCGGTCTTATCTATAGCACGTCATTTCAAAGTGAAATTGTTTGCCACTATTAATTATTTATTTGTTTTTAAGAACTTTCTATTAAAATATAGTTCATCCTCAGACAAGCCCCATATAAACCTAAGTTTAACAATTTGTAGAAAACTACAAAAAAGTGCGACAAATTTTCACCTATTTTTCAAACTTTTTTCTCGGAAGTGTTAGAATTTTTTCGATTACACAGTTTTTTAGCCCTTTCAATTTTAGCCTGATAATGTGCAAATTTTAAGTGGCCAAGAATTACCGTTGATTTTTTATAATTTTTTTTGTCACATTGGCTTCCAAATAAGGAATAAACTAAATTTATTCGTATATGGAAGAAATCCGCAACACCTTTGGTGAAAAAAAAAATCTAAAAAATCAACGGTAACTTTTAGTCACTTGAAACTTGCCCATTATCAGGCTAAAATTGATTGGGCTATAAAACTGTGTATTCAAAAAAAATCCAACACTTCGAAGAAAAAAGTTTGAAATTTGGGTGAAAATTTGGTGCACTTTTTTGTAGTTTTTTACAAATTGTTAAACTTGGGTTTATGTGGGTTTTATTATAGAAAGAACTGTATTTTAATTGAAAATTCTTAAAAATAAATAAATGAACATAAGTGGCACACAATATCACTTTGAAATGGCGTGCTATAGATATGACCGATACTGTATGTATGATGAGAAATACACTTACCAAAAATAAATCCATTTCTTGGCCCTATGGTCGAGATTTCCAGAAATATCTATATTTATGGTTCGACTTAGTTCAAGTCTAATAATGGAAACAGAGGTCAGGTGTGTATTTAATAGAAAATCTGTAAGTTTGTGATATATTTGTCAACAACGCTTTCAGTATGAAACAACCTTCAAGCATTATTGCTAATTTTTCAAAAGGAGTAAACTATGTCAACAAACGGAGTCGCCAGTATCAGCTATTCTATTTTTGATTTTATTATTATTTATTTATTTTTTTGTAAAAATATACTTAATTCTGCAATAAAAACCATCCAAATCAATGTTTAATTGACTTTTATATTTTGGCGGTGCTAAGCATTTTCTTCCATTTAAAATAGGAAAAGCGCAATAGGTGCAACCAAAAAATTTCTTAGAAATCAACGCGATTTTGAGCCACTTTAACACACTATATTGTAGTATAATAGAATGGGCTATACAACTACTTACATATAAAAAAATTAATCTTTATGAAAATTTGTTCGTTGAATTTTTATACATTTTGTAGAAAGTTTCAAACCCTGATTTGCGTTTTTTTATTGTATATAGAATTGCCTATATCTTTATAATAAAATAGTTAAAAGTAAATAGAGGGAAATTAAATGGTTGTTAAGTTTTATAAAGTATTACAATCTATATATATATAAAAAATTCCAGAAATTTTTTTGGCAAATTAGATGAGCTGCTTCGGATTTTTAGCAAAATTGTTCAAAAAATCAGCGAGAACAATTTGAATAACAGTGGATAATATCATGAAGACTATGATTATTATTCTAATTCAGATCTCCTATTATATGCCCAATCAAACATCACAAATTAAAGCGTAAGCAGAATGGCATTTATGATCGCGTACTGCAAATGTGAAGATAATAAGAGCTGCAGAACTGAACCACTCACAAACAATTTTACAAGGGCGTGTAATTTCAGGCGTGTGCCAATGACATCGATATCATCGGTAACAAAAACCTCGAAGTCTGTCCTGACTTTTCCCAAGTTGGATAACAAAGCAAATCGATTGGGTTTAGTGATCAACGAGGACAAGAGGAAGTATTTCCTGTCATCAAACAAAGAGTCAGAGAGAATTTCGAGAAAGTAGACAATTTTGTTTAGTTAGGAACCAGCTTAACACCGATAATAATGTCTGCATCGAAATCCAATGCCGAATTACTGTAGCGCAAGTGCTCCTTTGACTGACTAGGCAATTCGGAGTAGGTAAAGTTCTCTCTCGACCTACAAAAACCACACTCTATAAGTCACTCATCATGCCATGCTGGTATATGGCGCAGAAGAATAGACAATGACAACATCCGATGAGGCGGCTCTTGGAGTATTCGAGAGAAAGATCTTACGGAAGATTTACAGGCCCCTACGCGTTGGCGACGATGAGTACCGCAGACGATAAGACGCTAGCTTCGCCATGTCGTTCGAATGTGAACCACGTTCCGCTGGTTGTAGCAGAGGGAGACTGAGGTGCCCACTGCAATGGAAAGGCCAAGTGGAGAAGGACTTGGCTTCACGTGGTATTTCCAATTGACGTAAGTTGGCACAGAAAGAAGCGACTGGCGTACTTTGTCGAACTGGGCTCAAATTGCTTATGCGCCAAATAAGAAGATGCAAATGATAAATGGCCTTCTTCTTGGATGCGCCAGGAGGAACTAAGAGAAAATTCCTCATAATATTGTGGCAACGGTTCGATAAAAAAATTACATAGCCATAGCTCTCGCTTCGTCTGGAACATCTACGACATTGTTACCAGGTGGAAACGCTTCTCATTTAGCTCTTATGCTACCATTGAACATACAAATCATCGAAACTCCCACGTGCAATATTTCCAGAACATCCGGTATGGGAAAAGTACTTATTACAAAAATTTAAACTCATTGTTTGGGATGAGTGCACGATGGCACATAAAAAAATCTCTTGAGGTTCTTGATCGATCGGTGCGAGATTTGCGTAGAAATGTTCAACCATTCGGGAATGCATTGAAATTGCTCGCAGGAGATTTTCCCTAAACATTGCCTGTAATTTCTCGATTGACACCAGCGGGCGAGATAAATCCTTGCCGGAAATATTCAACATTGTGGCAAGGCGAACATACATGCATTGCTGTTGCCTACGAATATGCGTGTCCAACTACAGATGGATTAATCAGCCTAGGTATTCTCGCGACAATTACTGAACATAGGGAACGGAAAACTGCCAGTCAACGAGCGATTAGGACGAATTTTATTGCCTGATAATTTTTGTAACTTAGAAACATCGAAAGGAGAACTGATCGAAAGAATATTTCCGGATATTCAAATAAATTACAGGAATCACGATTGGCTCAGTGAACGAGCTATTCTTGCTGCGAAGGATAATGATGTCTATCAACTCAATAAGGTTTTTCAATCCAGCATTCAAAGTGATGAAATAGCATATATGTACGCCGATAAACACCGTTGTGGAAACAAATGAAGCAGTTAATTATCCAACAGAATTTTTGAACTCGATTAATTTTCCAGGGATTACCCCGCATACTGAAATTTAAAATAGGTGTAGCAATTATCATATTGCGTAATATTAATCCGCCAAAACTCGTCAACGGCTCGCGACTCGCATCGCAGTTAAGAAATTGGTGAAGAACGTAGTGGAAGCAAAGATTTTAACGAGGCCTTTCAAAGGTGAAGATGTCCGCATCCCTCGAGTTTCCATGATTCTGACCGATGCACCATTTCAAATTTAAGAGATTTCAATTCCCAGTGCGATAGGGGTTTGCAATCACAATAAATAAAGCTCAATTTCAATCTTTGGAATAGTGTGGTTTAGATTTAGATGCTGATTGCTTCTGACATGGACAAATCTATGTTGCAGCAAAGCGTGGCAGCGTACAGCTAATATTGATATATGTATGTAAGTTGAAAAGGATTTCTTTCTAAGGTTGCCATCTGTTTATAAAATTAAATTCTACTTGAATTAAGGGAATTTTGTTGGGAATTGAAATATGTCCGACAATTTTGGCGTATAACGAAGAGATTTAAGAAGGTTTTAGTTTTCAAATATTTTCAAGAGTGTTGGCACCTGTTTAAAATGTCGAATTTAATCAACATACATAACATTGACAAATACATATGAGCAAGATATATGAAATATAAAAATATGGCTGTCAAACGAAAGAAGTCTTTAGTTTGAACATTTATAATTTTTTAAGTGCTTGAAGAAGAAGATTGCCACCTGTTATAAAAGATAAAATCCAAGTTATTTAATAAGTTAAATGAATTATTACAGTATGGGTATCGATCGAAATGTTTTGAAGAAGCTTTATTTCTAAAATGCATACGGGAGGGCTGCCACCTATTTAAAAATTCAGATTCAATTGCATTGAGAGAATTGGGTAATTGAAACATGTATCACAATATGGATGTCAGACGAGGTTGCAGTTTCAAAATATTTCGAAGAGGGTTGCCACCTATTTAAAAAAACGAACGAACGAAGGGTTCAAACCCTGGTCAAAGCAACATCGCAAAAATATAGAAAAAAGGTTTTTTCTTAACAGCGGTCGTCCCTCGGCAGGCAATGGCAAACCTCCGCGTGTATTTCTGCCATGAAAAACAGCTTCTCATAAAAATACAACCGCCGTTCGGAGTCGGCGTAAAACTGTAGGTCCCTCCGCTTTGTGTGACAACATCAAGGCGCACCCCACAAATCGGAGGAGAAGCTCGGCCAAACACTAACATATGTGCAAGCGCCAATCGCCACTGGGAAAATAGGTAAGCACCTTCCGAGGTAAGCCATGTTTTCTTTCAGTTTTTAGTACCAAAATTGTCATCATGACCAGCGTAATCTACTAGTAAAGCACAAAATGAACACCTCCGGCGACACATTACGTCGTCAGTTGCAAAATAACGTGCAGCCGAAGTTATTTCCAAGCACCGAACTACTCCGAGCGACTGCTCTGCATTACACGTAACTTACTTTGTAAAGCGACTCAGAAGTATGTTTGATAGCAAATGTACATTCTAAATTCCTACTTACATAAGGCGGCCATGCCTTTGTAAAAGTAAGGGACGTTCGGCAGGTAAATGGTAATGACTGCCAGGTGAAGAGTAAGTTGCTAATAAGGTATTATTACGTGCTCCTAATTCCCACTGGGATCTATTATTATTATTATTATATGTATGAAATATTAAAATATGGGTGTCAAACGAAAGAGTATTAAAACGTCTTTAATTGGTATAAAAGTTAGTCAATTCAAATTATTAAATAAGTTAAATAAATTATTACACTATGGGTGCTTTGAAAGCATATATATAACATAACGCTTATTGATGAAAACTGTCATGGAAAAATTCACTATGAAGGAAATGTTCTACAACTAAGTGAAACATACCAAACGATTTTGTTTTGCACCGAGACTCAAATTTGAAAATAGATTTTTATTTGCAATTTGTATGCAAAATTTAAAAAATAACAATTATATTTGATTTTTATCCAAAATAACAATTATTTTTGATTTTTATATTATATGGCTTAGATAACAGTTATTGAAGAGTTTTATTTATAAAAGTCATCAATAAAAATCAGTCAGTGACTTTTACTTTTAAAAATCATTAATATAAATTAGTGACCGACTTTTATTTTTTAAATCAATCATATAAAAGTCATTAACATTTTTCGCAGTTAAGAAGGTGTTGGAAAACAAAAGTTTACTACGACTTATTCAAATGACTTTTATAAGTATGATTGAAAAAATAAAGATCAGTGACTGATTTTTATTTATGACATTTATAAATAAAAGTCTTCGATAACTGTTATTTAAGACATATAATTTAATAATCAAAAATAACTGTTATTTGCGGATTATTTAAATAAAAATCAAAAATAATTGTTATTTTCGATTTATGAAATAAAAGTCAGAAATAACGGTTATTTAAAGCGTAATTAAATAAAAGTCCAAAAATAATTGTTAAAGAGTGATTTTTTTAATAAAAGTTGTAACTGTTACGGTCCCTGATATTGGCAGTAAGCTAACTTCTCAATGTGTAAACATTTCGAAATCAAAGCGAGACAGTCTAGTACCGTTTTTGTCAATGTATTGTGTACTTGAGCGCCGTTTTTGTATATGGGTTGTGTACATGTTTATTTATAAACGTATGTGTTCCTCTTCTTTCGTACGTGTTTATTGATATATCTGTACTGTAGTGTTTTCGGACGGTACTAGCTCTTACTGCCAATATAGGAGTATTACATATATGTTTGAAAAAGTTTTGTTTTTTCTTAACTATATATATACATACATGTAGGAGGGTTGCCACTATTTTAAAACCCCCAACTCAACATGAATTAAGGAATCAGTTAACTGAAATATGTGTCACAATCTCAGAGTGAGACAAAAGAAGTTTGAGAAGGTTGTAGTTTGAAAATATTTCGATAGTTATATAAAATATTATCATACTAGATTAGTCGTTAAGAAATATTATTGAAGCAACTATACTCAAAGGAAAATTTAAGAATGAGAAAGTGTTTATTCCGAAAATTCGATTGATTTCAACGGATTTGCGGATTCAGTCTCCAGTCCGTCTTGCATTCGCTGTGGCAATAAATAAATTGCCAGGTTAGTTTTACGAAATACTATGCGGAACTGATCTTGAATTCTCAAGCTTCACGCATCGTCAATTATTTATATGCGATAAATATGTTGGCGCTATCTTTATTTATTTATGCACCGGACAACAACAGTCTACCATTGTTTGATCTGACCTCTTCACATTCCGTATAAATTAAAGACAAGGGATACCACAGAATTTAAAAAATGTTTCATTCATTTCATCTTAATTTGGGCGGGAAAGAGTTCGCCGTGAATGCTAGTTTTATATACTTAATAGATTTCAAAAATATGTGTATATGTAATAAATAACTCTTAATACAAATAAATGCAGCAAAAAATTTAATAATTTTTGGTCTTTTGATTGTTATTTATCTCAACAGTCTCATTCTTTGGACGGATATGCATACATACATATGTATGTGTGTATGTATGTACATTTGATAGTGTACGACCTATTTGTTCGGAGAAACTTTTTTTGTAAGCTACAAAGCAAGACTCCCCCTAGATACGTTCGTCTGGTCGTTAAAACGTGCTTTGCAAAAAAACTCCAAAGGTTATATACGCTAATTCAAAACATTTTATATAAAATAGAAAAGAGCCCATTAGCGCACACAAGGGGTGGGTTTTGGGGTTCGAACCCCCCCTAAAGCTAATAACCTCAAATACAAACTGTATCTTAAAGCTAAGAATCCAGCTCTCAAGGAAATTATAAGAAATATTTATTATAATTTCTGTTGCTTGAAAAAGCGCTTTGCTTTTGCTGTAAATTTTCACGAGGAAATAAATATACGAGCATTTTTTTCTTGAGAGCTGCAAACTGATTTATGAAAATTTGTAGAAGAAAATTTCTTTTCCAGTTCTCGTCCGTCGTTTTATATGAATTTTTCGTTTTTCTTGAGAGTTCAGTTAATTTTTTCGGAACTCGAAATATTAAAAAAATTTAGCAATCGTGAAAAATCACCATCTATC
>NW_016166036.1:0-6670 GCF_001687245.7 Rhagoletis zephyria | reverse complement strand
TCGCTTTTGTTTCATTACAGCTAAATACACAAACAACACCACCATTGGCGTCGTCATCAGAATTGATGTGGTGGGCTCCTGATGTTGTTGTAACCGCATACAAATTCCCCAAAGAGTATTCTGGGGCTCCCGATGATTTACATTAATATACAGATATTGATGCACACTCAAGTCTCATAGGGAATATTACAGACCAAGTAATAACACTGGTTTACAGAAAAATTGTTCTCCAGACGGCAGACGGCACTATCCAATTCCTATGTAGATTTGCTCGGTGATTCCGAAAATCGAGTTAATAAATAAATTGCAAACATCTCGAAAACGTATCCATAGAAAAAAAATTAACTAGATTTTCGGAATCACCGAGCAATTCTACATAGGAATTGAATAGTGGCGTCTGGAGAACAAAAGCCAAATTAAAATTTGTGATCCAGTGTAATATATGTACATGTACGCGCATATTTTTGTATATACATTAGGGTGCGCCTTGCCAAGTTCATTTGGTCATATAAATGTGCTTTGCGAAAAAAAATTCAAAATCGGATAAGGAAAGACATGCCTCAAGAGCCCTAAAGTTCCATAAAAATATCTAAAAATTCCAAACCTATCGAAATATGAAAATGACGTAGCCATATTTTTGATCAGTGTGCAATAATCCCTTGAGTGATCCGAAAAAACAAATGATAGGCTCTTTCAGGGGCGCACCCAGGAATATATTTTAGAGGGGGTTTTATATTTCTGAAGATATATCACCGGAAAATACTGAAAATTTGCTTGATAATACGCTCTTTAAAATACATTTATGCAAGTTTTATGTGCAGTATGTAATAAATAAATAAACGTTTTAAAATTCATAAAACGCACTTTATTTACATAAGATTAACAGAACTCAAACACTTTTAACCGACTTCAAAAAAGGGGAGGTTATCAATTCGCCGGAATACATAACTTTTTTACCACGTGAACCGATTTCAATAATCCTTTTTTTATTGGAAAGATGGTACCTCAAGGGTCGTCCCGTAATTTGGTTTAGAGATCCGATGATTGGATCATGAAGAAATTAACGGTACCCCTAAATTTGTATATGAGAATTGAAGTCGGTTGTGTTCTTTCCTTAAAAACTACTTGTTTAATAAAAAGTTCTATAAACTCCAGATGCGCTCAACTTTCAAAAGTACCTAATAAAAAATTTTAAAAAAGAGTCAGTAAAAATAAATTTATTGATTCCATGAATTTTTGCACTTTTATGTTCATTTTTTCGATTTCTGGTTTTTGGTTTCCTACTTTCTTCCGATACCTACTCAGTACTCGGTTCAAAAGTATCGATAGCAAAATTACTTGGTATCGGAAGAAAAGTATCGAGTATGTACTTGTGTTTACTAGTATCGTTCTGTCCCTATGAATAGATTTACAGCAACCAATGCTAGCCCACACACGCCCACTTACCCCTGCCCAACTATCAGCGATACCGCGTTGACACCTTCCAGCCAATTACAAACAAAATTCCCTGACCTTGGACATATTTGACACCTCATTTTTGAAAATGTTAATGAATCGAGCAAACCTGATTCATTAATAAAAAAATGTCTTCATGTATAATATATAAGGTAGTAATTTTTAAATAGGTGGCAGTCCTACTCAAAAAATAAAAGCTTATTGCACAACCGGAGACCATTCACTTACCACATTTTTTAGTCCAAGGAATGGTGAAGATCTTATAATTTGTAAAAGGGCGGCAACCCTACTCAAAAAATAATACATTATTGAACATATAAAGGCCAAGCCCCGTCATTTGACACCTCACTTTTTTGTAATCCAGCGAACAATTCTGATCTTATAATTTTTTATATAGGTGGCAACCCTATAGAAATCCTTAGTAATAAAGATAATACCCCCATACAGATTACATTTGAAAAAACCTCGCGTGGTCAAAAAAATCTCGACTTTTTTTATACTATGTAAGGATAAAACAGTTAAACATAAAATATTTTTAAGGACGTTTTCTTAAGTAGGTTTTAAGATTTATCAACAGTGTTTGAAGGGCAGACTTGAAAAACGGCACCTAGTCTGTCAAAAATTTTGAACACTTAAAAATAACAATTTTTTACCTGGATCAATGGCTAAAATATTAACTGGGTAATGAAAAAATTAGTGCGGCAGTCCCTACGCGCGTAAGAAGTGAAATTTCATCGAAAAAATTCCAATATACGTATTTTCAAACATTAACATAGTTGTAATTCTTTTACAAGCTTTATATTTATTTTCCATTTTTATAATAAACTTCTTAGCTTACAATTATTTGAAAATTTTTCTTAGTCTTAATCTCAATCTCAATTCTTATCCTTATCTTTACATTTATCTTACTCCTACCCTGCCGGAAACAGCAACAGCAAAATGAGAATATTAACGCTTTGTCTTTATTTTTATATTTTTATGTTAGGTCTTTCCAAAAACGCCCATAGACCAGTTGAAAATCAGAACTTCCTTTAAGATCGTTGTAATTTTACAAATTTGTTGTTGGAATAACGATTTTGCAATTATTATGCAATGAAGGTGGGTGCCAGGAGTTCAGGGTTACCTAATCTCTTTTTAGCCACAATGGCGATTTAGGTTGTTTTGCAACTGGTCGACGGGCAGCTTTGGAAAGACATCGTTTATATACATAATTATTAAAAATTCTTAGTATTAAACGTTTTATTTCTATTATTTTATTTTGTTATATTTTTATCTTAATCTTAGTGTTAAATTTTTAATTTTTTTTATTCTATTTTGTGATATTTTTGTCTTAATCAAAGTTAAAGTAACTTAATGCTATAGAAAATGTTAACAGCGGATATAAAATATTTTTAATTAAAATAATATGGCAAATTCAGATGCTCACATATATATGTACATATAACAAATACTTCGATAATTTTTTAATTTAATAAACAGATTAAGCATAGCCAGTTATGTTAGCTGGTTTGTTTTCAAATTGAAGAGTGTGGAAATTCACTCGGAAGTGAATTGCAGAAACTGCCTGTGTAACAGTGAACTTAAAACATATTTAACAATGCAGAATTTGACTAGTAGTATTTTTTAACAAACTTAAACTACAGAGGACATTTTCTCCCATTAAAAACTAAAGCGTTTTTGTTTCTTCAAAACATTTAGAAGCCCTTTCGTTGCCTCCTTCTTAAACTCAGCATAAATTACTTTGTTTCACTCAAAAAACTTCACATAAATCAAGTGCGTTCAGACTTGCTTTTATAATTTCTATACATATTCGATTAGCACGTGTACGCACGAGTGTGTGGTTCATACTTTAAAGAACAAAATGGTTGCATACCTTTTAAAATTTCGTCAACACCGTCAACGAGAAGTCTTCTTTGTCATTTGGTTCTTGATTTATGATAAATTATCTCATTTCTTTTTAATTTATTGACAGATTTTACAAGATGAATTTACTTGATTTCAACATGATTTGTTTATAAATTACAAATGAGCCGTAAGTTACGATAATGTGAGCATGCTTTAAGTTTTTTTTTTTTAATGGCGAATATAAGGGCAATTTTCTCTGTTTTAAACTTAATCGTATTATTTATTAAACCTTGGAAATTGTATCAAAAAAAAAAAAAATACGAAAATAAAGCGATGCCACTATGAGTTGAGTTTTCACGAAGGGTCTGTTTCTGCGTTATCGCAACAAGCAAAATTTATGTATTCACATTAGCCAATCTTTTTTTGGAAACTTTACGCCGTTACAATAGCAACTATCTGCATATAAAAAGGGATTCCTTCAAAGCGTTTGAGTCTCGCTCAGCATGACTACTTGGGTGGATCAGTAGAAACTGCCTATTACGTTATATGGGATATGTTATTTATCTGAAGGGATTCACTAGCAAAATCTACTTTAATTAAAAAGATAAAGCAAGTACGAAAGGCCGCAGTAAGACAGTTCACCCCAATATTGATTTTTTAATTACATAATTGTTTTTGTACAGAATTTCCGAGCAAATGATTCATATAACAAACGCTTTTATTTCCCATTCAGCATGCAGATGTGCTCGAAAAATCATCGCGAAATCTTAGCGACTTGCAACTTGCACTTTATTATACTAAAATTTAGTGATATATAAAACTGCAAAACCAAAAAAAAAAAAATACTTTTTAAAATTTTCAAATTTAAAATTTTTTTATAACATTTCAAATTATTACTTTTAATGTGTTGAGAAGCAAAAGCGGTTGTAAAGTAAAAAAAATATTAGTTCTCGTCGAAACGACTGAAGAGCAGAACTTTCCTTACTCATGGGCCAAGAATAATAGCGCTGAGATACCATATGGTATATTCAAGCGAGATGCGGAACGACTGGGAAAGTATGGGTGCATACTCAGCGAGAGCATAAGAGAATGAGCGATGAACTTCAGAACGTTCTAGAATTGCCATCAGTGCGAGCGCAGGTATATAAGGCCTCCACCACAGTGGAAGTAAGTTAGTTGCAAGCTACCAGACAAGTCAGTTGCAAATCAGCAAGCTATAAGTTCAGTTGTGTAAAGTGTTTTAATTGTCTTAACTAGTGTTGTTATTCCATAAACAAGTATTGTTAAGTGTTTGTTGTACATAAAGTTAGTTGTACTGTAATTTGGTCATCATTTATTTAACAATCCAGCGATAAGAACCGAAATGATTTTTGGAAATCCGTAGGAAAGGATAATCGTAAGAATATTTTTAATTTAAAGGAACTATTTGTATTTTCAGTCTATGCAACATGGCCGAATCGATAGATGAGCATTGGATTCTCAATGGAAGGTTCTTAAAAATTGATGGGGTAAGAAATTTTATGAATAAAAAAATGCGCTGTCTAATGTAAAATCCTTTTAAAGGAACACGAGGAGACCGAAACTAGTGTTGTGGCCACATGCGTGACGTGTGGCAAGCCGGTAAAGGGCCACCCACATGCAGATCAAACTTTTTGAAACATCTGAGAACGCATCCCGATGTGCTACACCAATACAACGAAGAAAAAAACTTGCCATCCAGGGAAGACTCTCCTTGATCACAAGAAGTATCAGATCTAGTATTACGACATCATGTACCAATGCCTTTGATAGAGGCGAAATATCGTCCAGCGCACCGAGGTCAGGAAATGGTTTTCGATCAATGAAATATATAAAATCCTAGCAAAAGATTAACAAAAGTTCGTTAGTCGTGTAAAAAAGACTATAGAGGGCGTAGTACACCTATGTTTCACTGTCGACGTTTGGACGTACAGAGAAAGGAATTATTTTGGTTATTGCGCGCTCTGGATTAACGATACTTATAAATGCCAGATGGCGGTTATAGCTTGCAAGCTAATATTGAGGATATTTTCTCGCTTACAGCGAAAATTCATAAAATATATGGAATACAGAACGATAAAATAACAACGACACTAATAGGGGCATCCAAAAATTATTACTTTCTTCATAACAATTTCAGCATTAAAAGTAAGTTATAGAAATTGGAATTGCAATGTCTCTTGTGTCTTAATTTTTTCTTTATATTAAAGGCTTTTGCAAAGATTCGGAGAATGCATGCTTTAGCATAGATCCAGCCTTGCAGCTATGGCATCAGAAGCAGCGCTTTCCAGCCTACATTTCTAGTTTATGAGCCATACGGAGCTGTTATGAATCGCTTCTAAGGTAACTTAGTTTAGCACCAATCTTATTACAACTGAATATTTTTAATGTCATCCTAAATTGATTTCAGACTTCTTAATATATTTAATAATTTCCCATATAAGAGCATACAAAATTTCCGGTCGACGTACTACTCACTGACGGGCGATGGCCAACATGGCTTTGACTATTGAAAAATCTTATATATAAAAATAAGTGCACGTTTTTGGTGTGACCTCAAAACTTGAGAACGGCTTCACCGAATTCAACCAAATTTCTGTGGCATATTCGATCTATCACGCAGATGGTTTATGCGAAGTTTGCTCGAATTCGGAAAAGGGGGCGTGGCACTACCCATACTAACTAAAATATAAAAATAAGTGAACGTTTTTGGTGTGATCATATAACTTGAGAACGGCTTCACCGAATTCAACCAAATTTATGCGGCATATTCGAGCTATCATGCAGATGGTTTACGTGAAGTTTGCTTGAATTCGGAAAAGGGGGCGTGGCGCCTCTATTTTATATATAAAAATTAGTGAGTTAGCTTATAACTTGAGAGCGGCTTCACCGAATTCAACGAAATTTATATAGCTTACTCGGACCATCATGCAGATATTTTACGTGGAGTTTGCCCAAATTTGGAAAATGGGGCGTGGCATATGTATCTTATGTATACGTTTTTGGTGTGAGCTTATAGCTTCACCGAATTCAACCAAATTTGTACGGCATATTCAGGCTATCATGCAGATGGTTTATGTTAAGTTTCCCCGAATTCGGAAAAGGGGGCGTGGCACCACCCATACTAACAAAAATTTTCATCTGGTATATCTCTTGAAATATTTATAGTAGATTACTGGAAATTGGTATAGAGACATATGAAATAATTCCATACTCATGGAGAAAAATGTGCGGTATTGGGAAAGGGGGGCGTGGCACCTCCCATCTTAAATAAAAAAATAAGTGCACAAATTCTACCAAATGTAAACGGTATATTCGGACTATCATGCAGATGGGTTATGTGAAGTGGGCC